>NW_019416546.1:78063-103758 GCF_000390285.2 Anoplophora glabripennis | reverse complement strand
CTTCCACGATGGTACAATCCGTCATATTCGCAAATAACCCACTGTTTGAGGACTTAGGGGACATTTTTGTGAAAATGGTGCCAAACTGACATCAAATCCGTGTCACAAGGTCTGAAAAGAACAGTCGTTTTGTTGTTGTGTGTAGTTACCTGTGTTAGTCTAATCTACTTACCATAAAATTATCTTCGAGTCTCTAAACACACTGTATAAATAACTAGAATTAAACACATATAACTTATATCTCATTTAATTGAATTACATATTATTGTGTTATATAAGTGTTCACATACAGAATTCATTAATTTGTAACACGATATTATGTGCATTATTGGAATAATTACTTTTTAATTGAGTAACATTACAATTAATCAAAACCGTAATAATTATCAACAATATCCATATATGTTTTATAAAACATGATTAATAACTATTTGGCAGGATGAAAATTACTATGCAAATAGAAAGTCATAGTGTGTATTTTTTTATTTCTTCGCCTTTATCATTGATTAACACACAGTATTAATATTAATCAGATTTGTAATTAATAAATATTATTGATTTACTGCAGTTCATTGTTAATATGTTCTTATGTAAACGGATATAAAAATGTATCTACAACTGGAACAAATTCTGTAACTTAAAATAAAGGTTTGTTGCAAGATTCCTGAAACACGTCAATTTTTGTTTTCAATGGGGCATATTACAAAGATGTTTATTTATTTTTTAATTTTGTTGGAGGTTGCACCAACTTTTTTTTAGCCCCTTCTTTCAATCCACCTATTGGAAAACACTTCATTGAGATAGGTCCGTACATTTTGAGAAAAATGTGGTGGTGCCCAGTTTTGTTGCAACCATATTCGTTGGTCAAATAAATCGGAAACCAAATTATTGAAGAATAAAACCGCTAAAGCAGGAACCAGTTCATCTTGGGGCATAGTTAGGTATTTTTGAACGGTTACACTTTCATTGAAAAATACCGGACCTTTGAGTATGACATTCACGCATCCAGTGGGGATTTTCGTCAGCCACTAAAAAAATAAAGAAACCTCTTTGTAATATGTCCCATTGAAAATAAAGATTGACGGATTTCAGGAATTTTGCGACAAACCTTTATTTATTAAGTTACAGAATTTGTTCCAGTTAAACATTCCACTTTGTATAATGTTCATTGCACAATAAAAAGAAATGAAATTAACACGCAAGTTAAGTTAAATAAACCGTGATAAAAGATGTAGATTTAAATATCGGCGTTAAATATATTTACTGATTTAGTCAAACAGTGAAAATTTTTTCGTCATTTACAGCAATTTTCATAATCACTCATTAAATATTATAAATATTTATGTTCGGTATTAATGCATGAAATAATTTTTATCGTTCTAAGTGATTTAATTTAAATAATGAGCTATTAATTATACGCTGCAATATGTTATTTTAATATAACCCCATACTTTAGGTTAAACAAATTTAATGTGACTTTTATTATAGTTAAAATTTATTAGTATTTCGCATGATTAAAAAAACGCACAACGAGAATTACCCCATAAGCATAACACACAGATTAATCGCATCAGACGTGTATGCAAATTGTGGAAATTAAAACTGCACACAACGTTTTATTGCAGCCGTGGTACAATCTCTAATTATATATAAAGGCTGAAAGCTAATTTTTCACCGTGAAATATTTAAGACGTGAGACCGAAGGTAATTAAATAAGCCACAACTGTATAAACTTTTACACGGTTTCCTATTTAGAAGTCAGAGAATATACAGGGTGTCTCACGGTGACGGCCCATTAGAATTATTTCACAGACTACCTCGATTTGAATTTGGAAAAATTGGAATACCGGGTTTTCGGGCATGCAATTCCCAACTAAAATAATTGTTTATTTTAAATGGAACACCCTATATATTATTGCAATTTTGGATTCTACGTGTTATTTTAGGTGGACTTTTATGAAGTTTCCCTATTCCTAAAATTAACCGTTTTCGAGATATTTAATTTTTTTTTTAATTGAGAGAAACAATGACTAGCTTCAAATAATGTGTATTTTATAGTAAGAAAAGTAAAGCAACAATATTTATAGAGGGTATACCCGTAAGCTTCCCATCCATACTTTCAAAGTGGCTTAATTTCGTACAGGGTGCTAGAAATTTAATGCCGAGTTTAGTTAACTTCAAATCTTTATAAGTCGGTTTTTTTAATGGAACACCCTGTTTGTTTTCCTATATTCTGATACACAATTTTATTCTCTTTCGAACGGTATCAGGGTTCCCTATACATATCTCTTCTAGTGCTCTGTCTCAACTCGTGCCACAGAGTATGATTTAGGCATTTCACGAGCCTCCATTCACAGGATGCTAAGACCTAATGATATGCATCCATACAAATAAATTTAACTACTTTCTCCTCTTCATCCGGGTAACGCCGTGCAACGTGTACAATTTTGTGAAACGATGTTGGTGCGATACCAAGAAGATCCACAATTTTTGCAACATATATGGACAGACGAGTCAAAATTCACGAGAGAAGGTATTTAATAGACATAATACTCGTTTGTGGTCATCTGAAAATCCTCATCTTATCAAGGAAAGAAACTTTCAAAATAAATTTAACGTAAATGTTTTTTGTCTAATTAAAGATTAGAAATTTCTTACCATATCTACGAAGAAAATTTAAATGCCGACAGATATCCCAATATTTTGCAAACAGTTGTGGCAGATTTTCGACATGATATACCTTTAGACCAACTAAAGAAGTGTTGGTATCAATTAGACGGGGCTCCACCTCACTGTTACAATCAAATCAATCAACAGCTGACTGAAATGTTTGAAGATAGATGAATGAGACGCCTAGGACCCTGGAACTGACCAGTGAGGTCTCCCAACCTCACTCCATTAGATTTTTATGTTTGGGGAGTAAAGCGAAGAGTTTATTCTACACCTGTTGCTTCAAAAGAGGATTTGATTGCTCAAATACGAAGAGCGTTCAATGAATTGCCTGCAGCTGAAATAGCAAAAGCGATGACTGATGCTGTTATCTCTAGAATCCACAAGTGCTTAGCTGTTAATGGGGGTCATATTCAACACTTATGACTTTTTTAAGTCATTTCTTTATCTTAGTGCATTATTATTATCAACATACATAATATTGTGTTTTACTATGTATGAAGTTGATTTTTTAGAATTCTTCTTAACTTTATTCTGCTCATTGGTGGAAAATTGGAATATGTCTCATTAAAAACTGTAAATGTTCTGCTTAGAATCCCATTGCAACGTCTTCTGTGAATAAATGATAATAAATAAATGGTGACAGTTTAGTTGCTTGTTTTGAAGTTTTGCTAAAAATTCCACAGCTATCCTCACAAGAAATTACATGATTTTAGGCGATTACACAAAAAATAGTAGATAACTTAAAAAGTAGAAGAGATAGGTATAGGGAATCCTGATACCGTTCGAAAGAGAATAAAATTGTGTATCAGAATATAGAAAAACATGCAGGGCTTTCCATTTAAAAAAACTGACTTATGAAGGTTTGAAGTTAACTAAACTCGGCATTAAATTTCTAGCACCCTGTACGCAATTAAGCCACTTTGAAAGTATGGATGAGAAGCTTAGGGGTCTAGTTATCCCCCCTATAAATATTGTTGCTTTATCTTTCTTACTATATTGTTTGAAGCTAGTCACTGTTTCTCTCCATTTAAAAAAAATTAAATATCTCAAAAACGGTTAATTTTAGGAATAGGGAAACTTCATAAAAGTCCACCTAAAATAACACGTAGAATCCAAAATTGCAATAATATATAGGGTGTTCCATTTAAAATAAGCAAGTTGTTACACCCTGTATTTTTATTTATTGTGTTACTTAACAAAGCTTTCATTTTTAAGACAAAAAAATAGAAGCTGTAGCATGCCCCTCCACAAAATTATGAGCAGTTTGATTATGCAGAAAGCAAATCGTCAATAACTGTTATTTTAGACAACTTCAAAAAATCAATCACAATAACAGCAAACTGACAACTATAAAAAAATAGGTAACTTATTAAAAACATTAAAAGAAGTCCATGTTCTAGAATAGAATAGAAGATTTATTAGTGATCAGATATAAAAAATAACTAAAAATNCGCGTTGACACAATTAGGTAATTATTTTGACAACTATCTGACACTTGCTACGCAAATAAAAGCCACAGTGATTATTCCCGAGAATAATCACAAGAGATTTATTCCCACTATAATAATGACATAATTGGTTGAAACTTACCCTTGTGACAAATAAAGAAGCATTTCATTGGTTTTAAGAAACATCAAAAAATAATCTCTAGAATCCACAAGTGCTTAGCTGTTAATGGGGGTCATATTGAACACTTATGACTTTTTTAAGTAATTTTTTAATCTTTTCTGCTCATTGGTGGAAAATTGGGATATGTCTCATTAAAAATTGTAAATGTTCTGCTTAGAATTTCATTGCAATGTCTGTAAATAAATGATAATAATAACTGGTGACAGTATAGTTGTTTGTTTTGAAGTTTTACTAAAAATTCCACAGCTATTCTCGCAAGAAATTACATGACTTTAGGTGATTACACAAAAAAATAGTAGATAACTTAAAAAGTAGAATAGAAGAGATAGGTATAGGGAACCCTAATACCGTTCGAAAGAGAACAAAATTGTGTATCAGAATATAGAAAAACATACAGGGCTTTCCATTTAAAAAAACTCACTTATGAAGGTTTGAAGTTAACTAAACTCGGCATTAAATTTCTAGCACCCTGTACGCAATTAAGCCACTTTGAAAATATGGATGAGAAGCTTAGGGGTCTAGTTATCCCCCCTATAAATATTGTTGCTTTATCTGTCTTACTATATTGTTTGAAGCTAGTCATTGTTTCTCTCCATTTTTTTTAAAAAATTAATTATCTCGAAAACGGTTAATTTTAGGAATAGGAAAACTTCATAAAAGTCCACCTAAAATAACACGTAGAATCCAAAATTGCAATAATATATAGGGTGTTCCATTTAAAATAAGCAAGTTGTTATACCCTGTATTTTTATTTATTGTGTTACTTAACAAAGCTTTAATTTTTAAGACAAAAAAATGGAAGCTGTAGCATGCCCCCCCCCCACAAAATTATGAGCAGTTCGATTATGCATAAAGCAAATCGTCAATAACTGTTATTATTCATGGCCAACTTTTAGAATAAAAATCAATCACAATAACAGCAAACTGACAACTATGAAAAATAGGTAACTTATTAAAAACATTAAAAGAAGTCCATGTTCTAGAATAGAATAAAAGATTTATTAGTGATCAGATATAAAAAATAACTAAAAATCACTAGCATTTGCTAACAAATTATAACTAGTTCTACAGGGTCACTGGCAAGCCTTGTTGCAAGCTTGAGCATAATAATTTCTAGTAAAGAAGTCAGAAGCAAGTTTATAGTAAATTTTTTCCTAGAACCATCTCCTAGTGTCGCGTAAAAAATTAATAAATCTCGTCTTCCTAATCTGGAAATGATATAACAAATATTTTGCCAAGCAGATCTGTGAAATCTGTGAAAATTATTTAGATCTACGTGATCTACCTACAACCAAATAAGGAAAACGGACGAGACAACACGGGATTTGTTGCTACAAGCGCCTCTCTGCCATGCTAATCAAATTTAGTTTATAGAATCGATTATAAGGTAATTCATGTGTAATTAAATAGAATCACACCTCACACCTGTCCCTAGGCTGCAATCAGCCGACAATGTACCAGCTAATAGAATACAATACAAACACGCTACTAGCATTATATATCATAACCTAATGATTCAGTGTCCACACTATCTGCTCAGCTATCGCTTTCAAATGCTCCCTCGATTATTTACCAATGCATAAAGACATTAATTACCCTCTTATCTCCCACATCTTGACACATTCTATAAACAAGTTGAACCCCCGAAATGTTATTGCTGCAATTATTTATTCATATTAATATCCCATAATGATTGGTAAATTGTAAGTAGGCTACTGAAAAATAGATATAATTGCTCATTTGTCCTTTCAAGTTGTCACTGCGATGGAAAATGTATCTGCCTACTATACCGAATTTCAAATAAAGAAAATGATAAAAATTGTTCCAATTTTTGCATGGTGGCAGCCATTTTAAGGTTATCTATTATTTCCTCGTTACATATTAGACACCTCACAAACTTAGACCGAAAATTAAGACTGGTTTTTGGAAGTAAATTATATCTAAGTAGATTTAAATTTAACTAGTGCTGTTATTTGGTGCAAAAGACACTTGTAACAAGCTACAAAAATTAGAAAAAAACTGTCGAATTCATTACAACAAAAAATGAAACCTAGTTTTAGATAGCATTTAAAAAATCAGGAAGGAAGATATAATCTATTGGTTTAATATGTGTAGAAATATAATACAAAAGACTGACTTTGAAATAAAGTGTAGATATTCTAAAAAAGTAAATAACTAATCATAATGGTAGGTAGTGCAAATAAAACTGTAATTACGTTTCCCACATAAAGAGTGTTGAGCATATTAATTAGCAATTAATTAGGAAAACATCCTGTTTCTTGTTGAACACTTTACTGATTGAATTGTAACAAATACTCAATTATTTCTTTGGTTATTTATGTGTTTCTCCCAAACGGGTCGATCAAGGATTATTTTCTGAAAATACTTTTGTTTAGCCTAAAGTTTCATATCTCATATTATAAACAATAAAATATGCATCACGAAATCCCGCGTTAGTTAACTTTCCGAAAAACAATCAGTTTTTTTATTGGCAAAACCTCGTTCCTAAATATTGTATATAATTAACAATTAATACCCTAGTAATTTTGTTGATAGATTTCTCATAAAAATTCAAAACAGAGCAATTTTTCTAAGACAAAAACATAACTTAATGAATATTATGGGAAATGATTTACAAATTTAACATTAAAGCAGTGTTTCAGACAACTAATGCTTAACATCCAAATAATGAAAATGAAAATTTAAAAAGTTTCATATACAGGGTGTGCCATTTAACACTCCCTCTGAAAATATCTCCGAAATGAAGAAATTGATTTTAGTTTCGGAAACTGGGGTTGTTAGGTCCTCGAATAGCTTCAAACTGCAATTAGAATTGTTAGTTCAAATCTTTATGTACACTGAAAGAAATGCGTTTTATTCTTTATTAGAATTCTATATATCATTATAAGACCATTGTATACTATATGTGACAGTTGTATAGTGAATATAAACCTTATTCTTTATTAAATTATTGTATAACTAGTATACAACGTTTTTTATACCCTTTACGAAATAATAGCAATAAGTGTTATTAAAGTGTTCCATATCGTTATTAGAACATCTAGTACTGGTTATAAGTTTTATAATAATAAATGTATTAAACTGTTGTATATTCTGTATGAGTTAAAAACATATGTCATTAAGTTTTCAGAAATTTTATTGGATAACTGTAATTACAAGCTAAGGTTCTAATGTAAACATACATAAAACATACTTTTAAGCACTAAATATGATGACAAATCGCTCCCAAAACTGTCCAGTTTATTTTCTTAGCAACGATGCACCCGTATTTTCTTGTATTACATGAGAATTTGCACTATAACTCTTCCACCTTAAGAATGAAGCATCACCAGAAAGGTTGAGCTTCTTTCTATATAATTTTATTTCCTCTGGTTGATTGACTTTATACCCATGCTTTTCTTTGTCACCGTTAACCTTCTGTTCCTCCATCTTATGTAAAACTTAACATCAGCGATTTCTAATAGGACCTACAAAATAATAATTTTTAAGATTTAGACAAGATTTACATTTGAAAAAACAAAACAATTACAAGCCATAAAACAGTTAGATACTTACATAATAATTTTCCATTTCACACAACGCGATATGATCATGTATCCCACAAAACATGTGCATATTACTGTCCATTTTCATCAAACTAGACGTGTGTAAGTCGATGCACAGCGGACTGTCGGAAATTTTATGATTGTTGTATTTTCTCTTCTTGAGTAAAGATAATAAAGACACTGTGGTTTTGTGTGTTTATTTTGACAATGATTGAACATCTATGGACAATAAAAGTGGACTGTATAAGATAGTTGAGTACCGTTCTGCTTCATGCATAGCATGCTACTGAAATCTTAGAAGGATGAGCTCGTGCGCCGAACCCTAAATCAGCGGCTGGAATAGCCAGGTTTCTTATTGAGTCGGCGCACTTCGCTCTCGGGTCTGACATATGATTATTATTACAAGACTATGAATATAACTTAACAACGATCATAACCGATTATGCACCGAGAGGTGACGATCACTTAACCATTATAAGACGCGTTTTACACGTTAAAAACGGAAACATATTCAGTATAAGAACGAATAATTCTGTTAATACAATTGTTATATACAATTCGGATACTGGTCTTTATACAACAAATCTTCCCTACTATACAATTGGAATATAAAGTCTATAACACCTAATAATGTATTAGTAATTCATTATAACCTTTATTTCATAGATGCATAAGGTGTATTAAGCACCTTCCAGTTAAACTGATTGAATAATGAGTATGGAGATGATTGCTCTTTTTTAATAAAAGTTGTATATTGGTTATAAAAGTTTTAATAGGCGCTATACACATTATTCTAGATAAACAGTTTAATAAGCCCATTTCTTTCAGTGTATAGATGGCGTAGCGATACTGGCGATTTTTTTAATTCCTGGGACGTGGATAAAGGGTCCATCTGAAAGATCGTTAAATTTTGAATAATTTTTGTAATATCCAGTTTTCGAAATTAAAATAAACTTGATTTCGGAAATTTGGCTGCGGGAGTGTTAAATGGCATACCCTGTATGCCTTGTGAATTCCAATAAGTATAATGTTGACCTCTTGACCTGCTATTAGAATATTATAAATACAAAAATTATTGAAAAAGAGGGAATTTTAAAAATTAAAAGTTCTGGAGCATATGTCGAAAAACGGTCCAATAATTCAATGTGTAAATTTAGATCATTATTGGCTATAAATAGTAAACAAATATCATATGATAACTTTTACTGTGGAAACAGATAAACAAATAAAATTTAAACTTTTAGTTATGCTTCAAAATGAAACATCATTTCTAGTTTTGAGAGCGAAAACAGATTAGAAAATTTACAAATGCTATACTTTTCCGAAGATTTTTTATGCGCAGAATTACTCCATCAAGTCAGGTTTTAAAGATATTCTAACCTAAAAGTGGTAAAACATGATTTTTCACAACATTTGAAGTTATGTAACATGACGAGGTAATTTTCACCACAAAATGCTTATTGCATCTGAGAGTACTGTTCTTCCTTTTCAAAATTTATTTTGAATCATTCGAATATCTTCTTTCCTCTCCGAGAAATCGCCTTCTCCCCAATTTCCACAAGTTCTTCAGGTTTTCAAGGCCGCTGACTACGAGTTTGCCGTGAGAATTACAATATTCAAAACGGCGGATCCAATATGGAGGATGGAAGTTTCTAAAACAAAATGTTTATAATTTAATGCAATGTTTTTGATAAAAAAAATCATGATCTTTAGAATTACGAATACTATAATAATTTAGTTTAATTACTATTTCGAAATTCGCGATGGCCGATCCAATACAAAGTGTGATTCTATAACACTATAACCCTGAAGATCAAATTCGAACAAATTCGAAAACTCTATAAGGCCATAGCATGGGAGATGGAATTTTGAAGCAGAAAAGTTCTGTGAGCGGAGACTATATAACCTCATAACTCTAGGGATCGAATTTCTAAAAAAAATTCTAATACAACAAACTTTTGAACATCCCTGTAAAGTGAACTTTCCGAATATTGACGCAAACTAATCTATTGCAACAATCGATTTCTGCAAAGGAAAAGCAATTTTCGAACGATTCAAATTGGAATCAGAAAAAGAGGGTAATACTTTCAGATCCCATAACGAGTTTTGTGAAGAAAAATTTCCTCGCAATGTAACATAACCTCAAATATATCGAAAAACTGTGTTTGTCGCACTTTTAGGTGTTTTCTGGTTTAGAAGCTCATCGTGTTTTCTCAGCATAGTATATTATTTTTTGAAATATTAACCGCGTGACTCAGTGATGTGTATCTTGTTAATAAAGGATTATTAGCTTCATCAAGAATATAAATCAAACGAAGAGAGGGAAGTGCAATAAAAATTAATGTAAATGCGGGTATAATTGTTCATACAATTTCAACAAATTGCCCTTCTGATTAATATCAATGAGATAGACTATTGAATAAAAGAGTAATTATCTTATATTCTTGTTGGACAAATCCTTACTATTCTATATTTTTCATATTTTTTAATTAATCCAGTAATCGCTGAAATTCAAGATCAAAAATCCAAAATAAACGGGAAAAATTTAAAATCGTGCCAGAAATTAATAATTTTAGAAAATTTCGTTTCCTAACCTCAAGAAACAGGTAAAAAATACCAAAAAATCACGAAAATGTACTAGGAAACATACCAAAAAAAATTTTTTTATTCAAATATTCATTTATATGGTTAAGATCCCGCCGAATGTGAATCCGCTGTCAGAATTGATGGTTCTTTTTCTAACCTGAAAAAAACTGGTCAATTAAAGTCAAATATTATGAATTTTAAAAAATAACAGATTCGCGCCAAATTTGGTATATGGAGGTTTTCGGGGTTGGCGTTCATGGATCCGAAGTCAATTTTGCAAAATTCAAGATGGCGGATACAAGTTGACTGACAAAATTTTCAAAACATAACACAATCGCGTCAAATTTGGTATACGGGGTTTTTCGGGGTCGCTGATCACGGTCAATTTTGCAAAATTCAAGATGGCGGATCCAAAATGCCCGACCAAATTTTCAAAAAATAACAATAAAAAATTAAAAAATTAACGAAAAAGTGCTAGGAAATATACAAACAAAAATTTTCTATATTTAAATGTTCATTTATATGGTTGCTGAACGTGAATCCATGAATGGTTCTATTTCTAACCTCAAAAAGAAACGGGTCAATTAAGGTCAGATATCACGAATTTTCGAGGTCGCTGATCACGGATCCGAGGTCCATTTTACAAAATTCAAGATGGCGGATCCAAGATGGCCGACCAAATTTTCAAAAAATAACAGATTCGCATCAAATTTGGTGTGCGGGGGTTTTCGGAGTCGCTGATTACGAATAATTCGAAATTCATTTAGTAATACAATCATGTTTTAATCTCCTTTTTTTCGGCTATATCTTGTTCTTTTTTCTGTAAAAGATCTATTCACAGATTTTCTGATCCCGAAAACCCCCTTATACCAAATTTGACGCGAATCTGTTATTTTTTGAAAATTTCGTCGGTAATCTTGGATCAGCCATCTTGAATTTTACAAAATTGACCTCAGATCCGTGAGCAGCGATCCCTAAAACCCCCGTATACCAAATTTAGCGCGAACCTGCTATTTTTTGAAAATTCATGATATCTGACCTTAACTGACCCGTTTTTTTTTTAGGTTAGAAAAAGAACCATTGATTTTGTCCGCCGATTCACGTTCAGCGGGGTCTTAACCATATAAATAAGCATTTGAATATAGAAATTTTTTTGTATTTTTCCTAGCACTTTCTCGTAAATTTTTACTATTTTTGACCTGTTTTTTGAGGTTAGGAAATTCTGACACTGGATTCGTGATCAGGAGGCAAAAATACTACGCATAACATATGTCGCATGAAAAGTACAGACAACTTTTAAATATTAACATTTCTACGCCAATCATTTTTTTTAACTTGAACATTATTTTATTTTTAATAAAAAATTTTCAAAGACTTTTGTGGAAGTCTAGTAGTTTTATAATTATTTTTGGTTTATTCAACGATGTGTTAATTTGTTAAAAAAACAATTATTCTAAAATGGCTCCTTTTTCGCCCATAATTTAAGAAATCAATTAGCTGACTCAGGAAACTTTTGCCTCCAATTAAATAATTCATTGGTCCATGTTTCAGCAGTTCGCATCATACATCTTCAGAGATCTTGAAAAATTATTTTTTATTTTCGGCTTTCCGTATCTCTAAAACGACGTTACGTCAAGTCTCTAGCGATTACAACTTAGCCCGCCTCGTACAGTGTTTGTACAAAGTATTTATTCTTGTGTAATTTGTGAACGCTTTAAAGCTCACTCCTGAAACCCCTATTTCAGGCGAAGGAAGTTGCAATTCGAACGACGGCGTCTCCGAGCTGCGATACGGGAAGATCGGATCGGGAATGGGGGGAAGCGGCTCCGAGGACGAGGGGACCGTCAATAACTCCGGACACTCGGAGGGTGACAACTGCAAAAAGAAACACCGCCGGAACCGGACCACCTTCACCACCTACCAGCTGCACGAGCTCGAGAGGGCATTCGAGAAGAGCCACTACCCCGACGTCTACAGCAGGGAGGAACTAGCGATGAAGGTCAATCTGCCGGAGGTCAGAGTGCAGGTAAGGGATAACTTTAAGTTAACAAACTACAATATATGCTCAAAACATCCATCACACAAAAAACGCTCAGACACGATCCAATTCCAGATACCAACTCAATTGCGTAATGCTGGACAGTTTAGTATCTCGTGTTATCTGCCGCGCCGTTGTCACATTGCTCGATATGAATTTTATTATTTATAATTTATTACAACGCTAATTGTTTTTTAGAATTAAGCATAAAGTTCAAAAATGTGATATACATTGTATTTTATGGTATTCTATGCACGCAGTTACGTCAATATTACTTAATTAATCGAACTTTTGTACATCAAGTTGGAGATATTGATAATTTTTTTCTCGGGAATGTATAGTCCAGTCAAATAAACCCTGAAAACCAAAAAAATATAGACATTTTATTGTACTTTATGGTGGTGAAGGGTAGAAAGATAATAATAATAATAATAATAGCTTTATTGCTCAACAGTTACCCCATTTACAGAGCAATTTTATTTTACTTCTAAAAATTATAAATAGTTACTTAATCTAAATACAGATACAATACAAACTTAGTACATTAATTACGAAACAAAAAAAAATACAAAGATACTTCAATTGTATAGCAACAGCCAATATACTCTCAAAATCATCAAAATGAATGGCATAATATGCCACAATGAAAGTGGCATAATATGTTACAACACATTACATATAATAGTGATTTTAAAGTAATATCCGTTCTAGGAATGTTAAGAAAAAAGGTTTTCGTATGTCTTGAGTGGTCTCTGGGTATATTAAACTGAATTTGAGACATTAAAACAGAGCAGTCAATACTGTTATGTAATATTTTGTATAAAAAAGACAGTGAAGAACATTTTCTTCTTACGTCTAAACTGGTGATATCAAACCTTGTCAGCAACATATTGTATTGAGTATCAAATTCTGGATAATATCCAACTTCTTTAAAATACAAAAATTTTATAAACTTTCTTTGAATTCTTTCAATACTGATTTTATAACGCTGATAATATGGATTCTAAATGATGCAACCATATCCTACTTTAGACCTGACAAACGAATAATATAATGTTTCAAAAAGTACACCAAGGTCCTTAACGGTTTCATAGCGAGAAAGTGCAATGTCAGTAATAACATATTCAAAAATAGTAGGATAGTCTCTACTTGGTATAAGAAACAATTTTACATTTGGGTATATTAAGACGCAATTTATTATTTGAACACCAAGTTTGCAAATTAGTTAAAGGCTTCTGTAATTTTAAGCAATCAACTATGGAATAAATTGATGTAAAGATTTTCATATCAACAGCAAATAATAGCTTATTGCAGTCAACTAGTTGACAAATCTAAAGTCATATTTCACCAATTTGTTAACTGTAAAATAAGGGCCGAACGTAGAAAAATCAGTTTTCGAAAATTGCGCATTACTATTGCAAAAATTGGTGAATGTTAATGAAATTTATGAAGAAGACGGTCAATCCAACGACCAACATGTGTGAAATAGGCTGACTCGATTGACCGTGAAATTGTTCCACCAATTATTGCTCCAGGTATTTAGTTTAATTTTTAATTTCGTTCGTTTGTTTGCAACTAATTGTTTAATTAGTCAACGTTAATTTTGGAGCTTAATATCGTAGATATAGGTTCTAACTGATATAAAGAAAACGTATCGAAAATGAAAAATTTCAAAAAGTTGCTCTTTGCAACTACTAAAGTAGGATGTGCAAAACAGCGTTAAATAAATTGTCCCAGAGTCAGGCAAAAGTCGCTCGGGAAGTCGCTCTTTTTGCATTAAATAGAGCTTATTTTTAGGGTAGTTTTTTTAAAAACAAGTCACTTACGCCTCTTTATTTCCAAGATAGCTTTTTATAACGTTAGTTGTTAATCACCTATTGGAAGTATCGCATCAGGATTTTAGAGACAATTAAACAAAGGGTTAAACTTTTATTAACATTAACTTTTTGAAAATAAAAATTTAACCCTTTCTTTGTCTCTAAAATCTCGGTCTGATACGTCATTAGTTAATTAACAATTAACGTTTAAGAAAAAACTATCGGCGTAGGTGATTTTTTTTAAATTAACTTTTCCGCGTTTGACTTTTACTTTACAGTCAACTTTGTGAAAAATGACTTTAGGTACCTTAAATTGTAGGTAATTTAATTGCCTACAACATAAAGCAACAAATTTTCCGATAGGTCGTTTAGATTTCCAAGGGCAGTAAAAAAAATTGAAAAAACACGAAATTTTGACACTTATTTGCGATTTGGCAACTTAGCGTCACTTCTTTCCAATTAGTTTTTTGATATTATCATTTTACATGCTTCACTCCAATTCGACTGCACCACTACACGACAGATACAGATTAACTAGGACATAACACAGATAATCTGTATCTGTCTCACAAAACACATATTATAAAGTTTAACTGACAAATTTACCCGACATCAATTGAAAAAACTCGTACTTTAAAAGCAGTACTTTTATAATATAAGCATACAGAATACCGTTTCCTCAGATTTTTTTTTAAATCATAACTTTTAAGGGGCCCTCAAATTTTAAATGAAAATTACAGAAGTCTGTTACTACATGGAAAAAGAATTGTATTAAGAATAGGACTAACTACAATTCATGTTAAATATATTCACATTTTATTGCTATAAGATACGCAAAATTGTCTTAAATCAGTGCAGTGGTTCCCAAACTTTTTAAAGTTTTATGTCACTGGTGTTAAAAACTTGTTGACAACACATTTGCCTGCGAATGTAAGCACATATTATAGAATTGTTACCGTCGCCATTGCAAACTTAAGGGTAAGTTCGGAACCACCCTAACTTGAAATTTGTGCGTATTGAAAATTAAGTTTGTTCAATTTGTAACAATCTCAAAATATTCTCCGAAGAAACTTGATTCAAATAAAATCAGAAATTTTATCTTATCAAATGAAGAGAAACAATTTTCTTTGATACCAGACATTGCCGGGAAAAAACTACTTTAGGAGTTATATGCCCCAACTAGCATTGAATTAACCTGCATTATCAGTATAAACAGGGTGGTCCGAATTTTATGCAGAACCACCCTGTTTGCCACCAACTTCGAGGAGAGATAGATGTCTTTAAAATAATAGGAGTTTGCCATATAAACATAGGTCTGGAATGGCCTCGTTTTAGAGATACAGGGTGTTCTCAAGAATCTATTAACCGATCTCAATAAAATTTGGTACAAATAATGTATGACAGTAGGCCTTGCATATCCTAAAATATGAGCTCTAAAGGTTTAACCAGTGGTGTACAACTGGACAGGGGGTCGCCCCCTTTTTATAAAAAAAACTTACGCCACTGTATTTTTTACAAGTTATTTTAACGGATTTATATTTTAATGCACTAAATACGTAAAAAGGTGACTTGAATTTTTTCCCTAAGCCTTATCATTTTCAAGTTATTCATACCAATACAATCCCCTTGTGGCAGACACTTGAAACCATAATATTACAAAAATATTTATGTTTATGCTTAAAAGTAAGTGCAATTTGTAAACACATCAACAAATTTTTTTCCATATCACCTGTGATGTAATTTTCCTGGGGTGTTTTTGTTTTCCCTAGAAGCATTATCTTTACAAATAAAAACAATTTAAATCAAAATAATAATAAATATGCATTTACCAAGCAACAACAACTAAACAAGAAACAAAATTAACGTTATGTATTTACACCAATTGTTTAAAATGTGAACCAGCCACATCGATACATTTCTGACATCTTCTATTAATGGTACTAATTGAAGCTAATATCATGTGGTGGTTTTCTTTTAATTCATTACACCCGTCTTCTATTCGCTTGTACTCTAGTATCTATTGGAGTATAGAGTAAACTTTTCAGATAGGTCACCCCAAACATCCAGGGGGTTAAAACCCTTTAGGTTTTTTTGGGATAATAGTTTCCCACCTATTAAAATATAACCCTTGAATGCTTCACTGGAAAACTACTATCCCAGAAACTCAAGATTAGATATAACATATGTGCTGCCATCTTTAGAATTCTCTTAGAAACGCTCACTTAGATTAGAGTGTGGGAGTTGGGAAATTATTATCCCAGTATACCATTTAGAGCTCATGTTTTTTAAGAATACGTGATATGGTTGTTTGTGTTTACGTTTTTATACAAAACAAAGGAAATTATTGAAAATTTGTGGAAAAACGGATAAGTACAATCACCAATATACCCATTATTTCTAGTGTAGTGTGTAAGAATTTAAAATTTGACTGCAGTTTTTATTATAATGTAGTTAAAATTCTAGAAAACTTTGTAAGCTTATGTTTCCACTTCTACTTTATTTATATTTTTTATTAGGAAAATATTGAGGAACAAAGTTAATATCCGGTATTTGGCTACAATAATATCTGTACTTTCCATAGAAACTGCAAAAATAGGTCATAAACTAATAGCCGGGCTGAAATTACTCAAAATAATGATTTTACGATTATTTTCTTATATAAAGTTCTAACAAATTTTCAACTCCACTAGAATTGAAAATAAAAAGAAATATAAATATTAGAGATAGTGACTTCAAATTTGAAATTCAATATAAGCAGAGATTTTAGTTTATTATGAAATCCACTCACCATCTCTACAACACCAATGGCGGGGTTTGGGCGGTGTGGCAAATTAGTTTTTTTTTTTAATTTCAAACTTTTCTACAGTTTTAGCTATACTTATATGGTAGGAGAAAGCTATGGCCTCTAAATTTTCTTTCGACAAATTCAAATACGGGCAGAAATATACATTTTTGTAACATTGGCTAACTTGTAACGTAAGTAGTTTAGGTAAAAACTGTTTTACTCCGTTTCATAAATCTTAATTATATGTTTGTATAATTACTGTTAGGCTATAAATAGTGTAATGGTAAGAGATCCTTTATTTTATTGTAGGTTTGAAATACATCACCCAGAAAATTAATGGGTATAGTCTGTTTACTAAAACGTCTTTGGGAATATAATTTCCCACCTGAAAAAAAATATACCAGTAGTAAAAAAAATAAGGAAAATATGGTTTTATACTAAAATATATTAGACAAATTAAAATCACGTTTAAAATATTTGTTAAAAAGGGTCCCATTCTTCTGCCACTTAAAGGGTTTTAATAATAAATTAATTTCTTTGGTGGCCCATAACATTTTAGGGATACAAAATTTTATTAGTGTACTTTGATTTAAATAGGTTTATTTTCATTCAAAGAAGGTGCCCTTGAAACATGGTCCATTCGCTTCAGAGCATCCGGTATACTGGATGGTCCTTAGGTACGTTCCGATAATAAATGGAATGATTCTTCAGTTAATTTTAAAATCCAAGTTACTAGTCGTCAAATTTTTAGGAAAAAAATATTAGTTTCGCTTGTAATACAGCAACTGAGAGAAATAATTATTTAAATTTGGTATAAGTACTGCACCTAACAGTAAGTTTTTATATCGCTATGGCCATAGATAAAGGTTTTGTAATAGGAGTAGTTCATTTATTAAAATAAATTGGTACGCCGCTGATATTTTTTCAAATTTTGAAAGTTTCATTAAAAAAACACGGAAATTTTACTCTTTTAAAATCCAACACCAGTTTTCAATTAAATTTTTGGATGAGTATTATTGATGGAGATTTCTTATTGGTTTGTTCTTTTTTCTAGTAAGATTACATGTTGTTTGTCATTCAATTTATAACTTTCTTCTTTAAAGTCAGAATTGTTTGGGACAGATTGTCGCTTTTAGATATCTGTGCACAAATTTTAAAACCTGGTATGCTTCCTCTGGATAGTCCAGTTTAAAGAGGAAGTAAAGACCAACGGCAATTTAGAAAGCTTCAGTGAAGTTTTGGCACTGAAGAACTTGGGTATTTTATCTGCAGAAGGAGCACTGTATATTAATTCCTCTATTTAGGTGTATATTGTAATATGCTTACAAAATTCTTCTACAAAACATATAAAAAAGATTGATGGCAGTTTTTTCTCAAGCAAGTGGGCGAGACCCTATAAAGTTGTACGTGACTTTCATATATTTAAATTAATCTAATAAATATTGATCATATAGATAGTTTGATATTTACGTACTTAATAAAGCTGGCATAATCAAACTTGCTTTTTATATCAACTAATCGGATTTGCTTTTTTTTTTTTTTAGGCTGCGAAGTTTCAAAGTATGATTTTTATATAAATTATTCGCTTCAATTGCAGTAATACTACATAGTATGTAGCGTATTGTATTTTCCATTCCCAATGGCAAATTATTTTCTTTTATTGTAGTTATGCGGTAAAAATAGAGGACATCCCTGAAAACGTGAAATGCCGAGCAGCAACAAAATGAATACGTAATTTAAATGGAAATTAGAGATAAAAAATGCAATTTTTAATAAAAGCAAATGAGCGCTGCATCAATATAAAAAAATATATAAAAATATAAACGTTTCATTTTCCAACCCAAATGAAATATTTCCAATTATCCTTTTTATCAGAAATGAGCAACGGACTGTAAATGTCCAATTAAAACTCGTTTCAGGCCACGCATGATGAACCGCGTTTTGTGTTGCCTGCTAACGAATTTCCAATAAAAATATTAATTCGCCAATAATACAAACAAATGAAAAATTGATTATGTTGGTGTAATGTTCATAAATGCAGACATCTGGGCAGCACAATGTTTTTGACATATGTATATTGTGAACCATACGGACATAAAATGCTTAGACTTTTTTCATTTATTATAACTTAATATAACAAATTTACGTATTACAGTTTCATTTTTTTCTATGGGCTATTCATATAACAGTCTATCACCCTTATTATTTTTACCTTTCTGAAGAAGATTATGTTGCGATTTCATATAAAATACATTCTGCAAAAAATTAAGGGAGCAAAAAAATTTTTCGAATTATTAGTGATTTTTCAGAATGCTGTATCTCAGTTAAAAATGATCGTATCAAGGTTTTAAAAAAAGCATTTTAAAGCGCCGAATGTCTAGTTTCCAGATTTCTTAGTTCAAAATTTTTAGGAGCGATAGTCATCGCGAAATTCTAAGAAATAAGAGTAAAAAATTTTTTTTTCAATTTTTTGCGTTTTTTTTCTCGGTCCACGGGCTTGGAAAAATTTTTTACACAAAAATCATGATATGGACTTGATAGCCTGTTCATTCAGCTTTAATTTCTTTTTTTAAATTTTTCTCTACGTTAATTTGACCCGGAGATATTCGACTACGAATACAAAAGCATCCTTTTGGCTTTAACCATCGATATCTCAGCAACTAATGATCAGACAGAAAATTGACGGGCAGTTTCGAAATCTCGAATAAATTTCCTACAAGGCTATGTAGCGTTCTTGGAAGAAAAAAAATTTCTTTCATCCTCGACATTAACTTGAAAAAAGTGAAAAAAGTGACTTTTTGACTTGTTTTGCTAAGTCGACCGCATCTTTGCTAATATCGATGGAGAGTCTAATGCTTGTACGAATTTTTACACCTCGATGTACCCCCAAAAGCTCCGTAAATGGGCAGATCGATCTATCGAACGGTTTTTCCGGACCGCTTAATCAAAATTTCAGAAAAATTTAAAGGAGCAAAATTTACATTTCTGAGCACCCTGTAACGTTCGTAAAAATGAAAAATTTGATTTTTTTTCAATTCTTTCACAATTGGGCATTTTTTGCTCATTGAATTTGAAAAAAAAAATAATTTTTGAAAAAAAAATTTTTTTTTTAATTTTTGAAAATTTTTTGAAAATTTACTCTTCTTTATTTTTTAACAACTCAAGATAAAAATATTGAGTCATTTTTGAAGCGATGTACTCTTTCCGTACCGTAATTTCCTTTATTTTGAATTAACGAAATTGATTAAAAGTTGATACCCCCAAGATTGGTGTAGTCCTCGATCTGCGAAAAAATAGTGCGTATTATCCTAAACTTTCTTACGAAGCTGAGCGACTTCTGGTGCGGATAAATGCCGTCTAGGCATGACAAAAATTAAAAAAATTGAAGTCTACAAAAACTTTTGATTAATTTTTTTCACTAGAATTACAAAAAATATTGTTAGTTTTGAGAAAAACTGTTGGTTGGTTCCTTTGAATCAAAGATAGAGTTTAAAAAAAAACTGTTTTTTTCACACTTGTTAGCTTCGTAAGAAAGTTTAGGATAATACGCACTATTTTTTCGCAGATCGAGGACTACACCAATCTTGGGGGTATCAACTTTTAATCAATTTCGTTAATTCAAAATAAAGGAAATTACGGTACGGAAAGAGTACATCGCTTCAAAAATGACTCAATATTTTTATCTTGAGTTGTTAAAAAATAAAAAAGAGTAAATTTTCAAAAAATTTTCAAAAATTAAAAAAAAAGTTTTTTTTTCAAAAATTATTTTTTTTTTCAAATTCAATGAGCAAAAAATGCCCAATTGTGAAAGAATTGAAAAAAAATCAAATTTTTCATTTTTACGAACGTTACAGGGTGCTCAGAAATGTAAATTTTGCTCCTTTAAATTTTTCTGAAATTTTGATTAAGCGGTCCGGAAAAACCGTTCGATAGATCGATCTGCCCATTTACGGAGCTTTTGGGGGTACATCGAGGTGTAAAAATTCGTACAAGCATTAGACTCTCCATCGATATTAGCAAAGATGCGGTCGACTTAGCAAAACAAGTCAAAAAGTCACTTTTTTTCACTTTTTTCAAGTTAATGTCGAGGATGAAAGAAAATTTTTTTCTTCCAAGAACGCTACATAGCCTTGTAGGAAATTTATTCGAGATTTCGAAACTGCCCGTCAATTTTCTGTCTGATCATTAGTTGCTGAGATATCGATGGTTAAAGCCAAAAGGATGCTTTTATATTCATAGTCGAATATCTCCGGGTCAAATTAACGTAGAGAAAAATTTAAAAAAAGAAATTAAAGCTGAATGAACAGGCTATCAAGTCCATATCATGGTTTTAGTGTAAAAAAATTTTCCCAGCCCGTGAACCGAGAAAAAAACGCAAAAAATAAAAAAAAAAATTTTTTAGTCTTATTTCTTAGAATTTCGCGCTGACTGTCGCTCCTAAAAATTTTGAATTAAGAAATCTGGAAACTAGACATTCGGCGCTTTAAAATGCTTTTTTTAAAACCTTGATACGATCATTTTTAACTGAGATACAGCATTCTGAAAAATCACTAAAAATTCGAAAAATTTTTTTGCTCCCTTAATTTTTTGCAGAAGTATATATAAAGTTCATTTGACTGTTGCATTTCAAAAATTAAACCAATTTTTGTTTTAAATGGAACATTTTTATTTTTTTAATTCCTCGATTTTCTCTGATTACAATAATATATCGGATGATTTTTTAACCTGAATCTTTCAGATGCCTCTATGAAAAAACGCTCTATGAAAAAAATTACTATTATCAGATTTTAATCATTCTGTGGATAGTTCTATAATTAGTCTCCCTTCCCTCTCCTTGTAGGTGGGCTGGGGGTAACCCCTATTTTTTATTACAGATTCGGTTTCTACGACTAAAAGTACATAGGATTTGTCTGAAACATTTTTATCGGTTCACCAAAGATGGTGTTCTAATCTACGAAATTCAATTTTTTTTATTTCTCCTTCTGAAAACCAATGCATACGATTTTGCTATACGTTTGTAATAAAAAATACAATGTCTTCACAGCAAATAATCAAAATTTTCAGTTACTGAAAAATGAAAAAACTACTATTATCGTAACCCAGCTAACACTTGGTCAATGTGATTTTCTTCGCTTATGACTTGCCGGAGTGCTTGATTAAATCTGCTTTCAACTAAATGCATTATTTGTATTTTCTTTTAAGAATATTATTTCTTTTGTTGAAAATAATTTTTATAAAATTATTTTTACATTTAATGTTTGTGTTATGCCTTCCGTCGTGTTTGTTGTAACTGCAAAAACACAAAAAAAACGTACAAAGAATGGAATAACTTTAAGAAATGAACCAAATCAGTTAATGTAGATCGTTTATCCATAAAACCATGGTGATATGGAGATATAGAGTACCAACCTGAGAATATAAGTTAGAAATATACATACAGAGTGTTCCAATTCCCACCTGGAAAATATCGGAATTAAAAAGAACAAAAAAAACCTGAAACCTTATTTTAAAGCTTTTTCAATACTGCTCACGACGATAAACGACTTTTTTATTTTGGTTTGGCAATATAGAATAATAATAATCTCTGTACTCCTCATTCTAACTACGAGAATTAGCCCAGAAGTCGGAGACTTGTGCGGGAGAGGAGGCGGCATATTATTATTAAGCAGGCCGCATTTGCGCCCAGGAACGACTTATGTTGGTAGGCCCTAACCACCATTCAGTGCGGGAATGAGGGAAACTTGGAAAACCTCATTAATTAGGGGGGTGGTCAAATGCCAACCGGTGTCAATCTCTCACATTGACCCAAGCCAACATTCTTCCAACCTACCATACCTGCACAGAGGGTGCCAATCCTCCATACAAGCATAGCTAATCTACGGTCTACCGGCCGCGGGATTCGAAACCCGGGCAGATAGCACACATCGATTTAAGTACTGACGCTTTAAACCGTGCGGCTATATATGACAATAAAATCATCGCTTAAAAATTAAGACAAAATATCAATGAATGAAAGAATGTTATTTTATTAATTGTTCAAATTGGTTTCCCTCCACTTCTATACAATAATAAAATCTTTGCTCCACTTCCAAGTGAACATTTCGAAGCATTTCTCCACAGAACAAAGCCTAAGGACGTTAGATCTGGCGATCTGGTAAGCCACTCCATTGAACTTTTGCGTCCTGTTCAGTAAGTTGGAAAGTTCTGATTAGGAAAATCACGGTGCGGAATCAAATTCGGTGCACGATCCTGCTGAAACCACACATCCTCTTCTGGCAAAGCGTTGTCATTTTCCAATACTTCCACAATCATCGGATAGATATTCGTTTCTAGTAGATTCAGATACATGTTTCCATCCAGATTATCTGGTAGGAAGAAAGGCCTTTTAAGATAGTCCCCCAGTGTGAGCGCTGAAACATTCAATTTCCTCGGATGCTGCGTATGAGTTACACGAAAAATGCTGGATTTTCATCATTCATGTAGTGGCAATTATGACGGTTGACTCGACCATCCAGTTATGGAACGTTCGTTCATCGGAAAACCAGATTGAGTACAAAAAATTTGGATTCCTTCGAGCACGATCACTCACTTGTTCACAGAACTGCAAGCGGCAATCAGGATCATCCTCATTAATTTCGTACGGGTGATACTTATGAATTTTTAAGATTCGGCGGCGACTAGGTACAGAAATTCCTGAAATACTTGCAAGTTGAGATTGAAATTAGGTTCCATTACGATGGGCCCTTCTAGGTCTCTACCCAGAAGAGCCACATTACCCTCATTACGTTCACGTTGATCCTTTCTGTTTGCAACCGATCCAATTCCCGAAAATTTATGCACTAAATCCAGGATGTACCAATGCGAAGTGTGTTTGTCAGGATCACGATCATTAAAAATATGTGCTGCCTGCCGTGCCTGCACACTCATTATTGTAGAACATACTAATTATTTTCACTTTTTCAGCAATTGCATACCTAACCATTTTCACGAATTGGAATTCAGTCGGCTTTGTGTTGATTTTACAGGTAAAAAAAGTTGAACTGTTAGAGTATGAAGTTGTTGTACTGACAGATAAATGAAAAATCAAACGAAATTTTTTTATATAGAAATTGTTGGAGAATGTATTCAGATAACGCCAGAAATGCTTCGAAATGTTCGTTCGGAAGGGGAGCAAAGATTTTATTATTGTATGGAAGCGGAGGGAAACCAATTTGAACACTTAATGAAATAACATTCTTCGATTTATTAAAAATTTAATTATTTATTAAAAATATATAGTTCAGTTTATACTTGTCAGGTGGTTCGTTTTTCTAGAACGCAGTGGATTTGAATTTATATACATTTTATGTATATTCGGTAATATAAAAATAGTCACTTTATAAAGTAGCGTTGTAACAGTAAGCAAAGCAAACGAGATAGCATCAACATTTCTAATTCAAATTTCTCGTGCTCAAGAAAGCAAACTTTTAGGGGCAAATGATTTTACGTATTAGATATTTTGCATTTTCGCGTTCCCCAAGCCGTTAGCCTATTAAAAGTGTCTGATTATCAGAATTAATTTTATAATTACAGAATATTTAATTAAACTTATATGCTGATAGAGTGATAAACCTATTAATTTATTTACATATAAATTTACCCCGAATAAGGTCGTGTTAAGTTTAATTTAATATTGTTATGATTTCTGATTAAAAATATTAACGTATATGCCGAGATTCGGGCACGCTATCCATGCGGAGTCACGAAATCACCCTAATTTTTTGGTTATTTATCGTTTTCTTTATGTTATTACCATTATTTATACCCGCTATAATTTCACGAAGATTTATTAGCGTTGTTTACCCATTAACTATTTACTTACGGTTATTTTTATAGGGGGCTGATTTATTTTATTTGATTAGGTCGGATTTTTATCGGGAATTTTTGCATGTAACTTAAAAAATGTCTATAATTCTCCCTAATAGAAATACATATTTATTGAATTATTTAAATAAGTCGATATAATGGGTTTCTTTAACAGGATCTATACTGTTCGGGTAGCTGACTCGAGGGTTATATAATTCTGTAATTTTCAACCCACGCGAACGTGCATTTAGAAAAAAAAATAGGTACGTATCTTCCTTTTTATTTAATTGAACCTATAGACCAGGCGGTATCTGTTTTGGCTTGGGTGAATCGTATATCCACGGAGATTTTTGGCTTTTTGGCTTTCAAATATCACTAGAAATGAAAATTTTTCTATGCGCATAAAAAAACGTGGGCTTAACTTTTGACGGCACAATATGTTAAAAAAAATTGGAAAATGTCATATTTTTCTTCCTATTTAATTATGTATCTTTTTAAGAGTTGATTTTAGGCGAAAATGGAAGAGGAAAAAAATGTTTATAATTAAATTTTTTATAATACATGACAGGTTACAAATCGAATGAATCATGATTATTATGGTAAAAATCGAAAAAATCACAAAAATGGGGTTAAAAAACAATACTTTTTAGGGAATTTTTTTGGTGTATTTAAATTGGGTGTAGGACCTTTATACTTGGCTCAAGAAAACTTCATGTTATGTAGAATCATCACACCAAATTTCATCAAAATCGGTTC
>NW_019416546.1:0-77177 GCF_000390285.2 Anoplophora glabripennis | reverse complement strand
TTTTTAACCCCATTTTTGTGATTTTTTCGATTTTTACCATAATAATCATGATTCATTCGATTTGTAACCAGTCATGTATTGTAAAAAATTTAATTACAAACATTTTTTTCCTCTTCCATTTTCGCCTAAAATCAACTCTTAAAAAGATACTTAATTAAATAGGAAGAAAAATATGACATTTTTCCAATTTTTTAACATATTGTGCCGCCAAAAGTTAAGCCCACGTTTTTTTTATGCGCATAGAAAAATTTTGATTTCTAGTGATATTTGAAAGCCAAAAAGCCAAAAATCTCCGTGGATATACGATTCACCCAAATATGACTTTTTGAAACAGATACCGTCTGGACTACTAATAAAGTTAGAAACTTAAAATTACCAGATAGAAGATAAATAAAAAGTATTGATGATGATTTACAAAATATTTCTAAATTACCGAAGTTATAAATACAGGGTGTTCCAATTAAAACTTCCAACCTAGAAAATATCGGAATTAAAAAAAAACAAAAAACTGAGACACGTCTATTTTTATTTTCAAGTTTTGATGTCTTTAGTCCAGTCACTGAAGGCGAAAATAAAGTAAAAGCTCCCATTTTTTTCGGATAGCATGGATTTACCTGAAAATTTGCATACAAGCTCCCCACTTCAAAAGTTATATTGTCTAGATGGGTGCTTTTTTCTATTTGGGGGTGAAAACTACCCTTGTACGAAATAAATGTGAAAATCGCACATTTACGTATTTTAAAGATTCAGTTCATGTTCAAATATGTTGGATAAAGTTCAACCCTTAAAAATCCTTAAAAACTAACCTTCCATGGCCAAAAAAATAGAAAAAAAAGTTTTTAACAGTTTAAAATATTCTTTTGGTGCATTCACAATGTAGGTATTGCATTTCTTTTCTTATTCATTAGAATGTTACGACTCATTACAAAGTTGCAACCCTAAAAACCATCCCTTATAATAAAATAAAATATTATTGAAAGCTTGAGATGTTTTAATGATATTAATTATAAACTTTTTATTGGTTTTCAAATGATCTATGATATATTGCAACTTTTCAGCCACCCAAAAAACCCTTATGGAAGACCAACCCCTCATAAAAAACCCAACCCCTCATAGACAAATTTCCTAAAAATTATATGTGAGTATGATGATATAATTAATATTTTTTAAGTTTATTGAATTTATTCTTAATATTTTTTTATTAAATTAATATCAAATAAAAAAAAATTATGTACATTGTAAATGGATACATGTGTGTATGTATATTATTAAAATACTTACTCAAATCAGTTCACAAGTGTTCCAAAATACACAAAGATGATGGTGATTTGCCTGTACCGAAAATTTTACCGAAAAAATGCGATTAATTTTTTTACCATAACTTTTGTAATATTAAAGTTATAAATTTACTCAAAAAAACATTTTGTAGGGAATTTAAAGCACTTTAAATTCTGTGATTTGCAGTTTTTTTGAGCCCTTCGTTTTTTAGATTTATAAGCTAAAAGGGCTCAGGAAAAGCAGTCTTGGAGCTTAGTTTTGAGATTCTAACGGTCATATCTCAGTCAAATTTTGTCCTACAAAAATTTAAAAAAAGCAATTTGTTCAGTAAGAAAAATACTACAATTTCTTATTCTATCATTTTTTTATAACTTTGTTAGTTTTTGAAACATTTTGAAAAAAAGGCGATTTTTTAAAGAATTGAAAAATTTTATTCAAAAGTAAATGAAAAATTTGTTTGAATTTAGGCTTCTAAAATCGTTCAAATTCCCAAAATCTACTGTTAATACATAAATAAAGTAAATTGCAGAAGGAATATGTTTAATTTTTTTCCGTCAAGTCATTAATTTTAATACCGATTTTTTTTTCTCAAAAATCAAGACAATCATTTTATTTTGATTGTAACTTCATTAGTTTTCATGCTAACGACTTCTGCCACTACTCAGTTTAAAGGTCTTTTCAAGAATTTTAATAGGTGTTATATAAGTTTTCCTCGAAAAGCCTTTAATTTTCCCACTACAGGACGTTGAACGTTTCAATTATCGCTATCTTCAAAATTGACTTCAACTTCTGGGAGTCATAACTTGGGTTCTATACATCTACAAAAATAAAAAAGGCAATCTCTTTGCTTACCTTCATTTTTGCTTATGATAATTTTTTTTGATAAAACTTGTAGTTTTTGAGATATTCGCGAAAAATTGCTCAAAAACATGTTTAGCCGCAAATAACTCAAAAAAAAGTATTGACTCTTATAGAACATTTTTTGTTTAGAATTCGTCCCTCTATCGAATCGTTAGGTTATTTTTAATAAGAAAAATTCCCACCCTCTAGAAGGGGTAGTATCCACCTAGGGTAAAAGCACACATCGGCACTATATAACTTTTGTTTCTTGGGCTATTCCCTAGCTACAGTTCAAATTTCACATTAATCCATTTCATCCGAAAAAATTGGTAGCCAAAATGCTTCAGTGACTTGACTAATACGGAAACATGTATCTAAATCTACTGATTGTAGAAGTACTCCAAAGCAACACTTTGCCAGAAGAGGATGTGTGGTTTCAGCAGGATGGTGCTGCACCACATTGTGCCTTTTGGCATAATTTTCATGAAATTATATATCATTCTGATATACAGAACTCGTGATAATAAACTAAAATGATTTAGAAACCTTACCCTTATTCAAAAGTGCTTGCTTGAAAAGATAAAAGGGCGTTAAAATAGTTGTTTTTTAATATCTCTTATGACTTTCGAGATATTAACATCAAATTTGAGGTTGTTTGTTCCATAGCGATTGTTACGAATTTATGGAGATTTGTGTACTTTGACAAATGAACAACAAGAGGGTCTTGACCCTTTATCCCAACTCCTTTGCAGGTAGGTACGTTTATTAAAAAATTTTTGGAATTTTTAGGTTTATTCATAATTAGTTTCAAGATGTTTGCTTTTGTTACTATTAGGGAAATTATTTAAATTTTTTTATAATTTGTTAAAAATCTGCTTACGCTCTTGTCCTTTTTGTGTCGTTTGAAAATTCTTATGGAAAATTTTTCAAGTCCCAAATTACAATTTACGTTCTTCATAAATTCAGTGTAGGGTACATAATAAAGGGACCCATAACCCTTATACATATACAATATTTTAAAAGTTATATTTAGGTAACTAGAGAACTATGCAACAAATGAAAAATTTCTAAGTATAAAATAATTGCAAAAATATTGTGTACCTTCAAATAAGTTGGGAAGAATGAGAGGTTACAGCAATCCCGTTGTTTTTTTTTTCACTTCTTTTTCGAAGTGTACACACACAATCTCTAACAATTGCAATGAAATTAACAATATTCGTCTCAAATTATAAGTTAATATCGACAGAAAAATGATTTTAAGGAAATGTATGTTTTAGAGGAAGTAATTTTCTATATGTATAGGTAAATTTATCGGTTCCAGAGTCTCTGGTTACCGGATTAACATTTCTTACTGTGATAACTTGTCCATAATAACTACACTGCTTTTAGAAATATTGGAAATAACTTATTTACGAACCTTTCTTCAAATAACTCCGCTGTGATTGACAACTGAATTTTATGACGAGCGGTAATAAAACTCAGATCGACGCAGATAGTTATCCTCCTAAATCTATGAACATACTTTACCAAATATCTTTATTAGGGTGGCCCAAAAAAACGATTATTTTTTTTCGTGTCTCTTATGAAAATATGTTAGTTTATCATGTTTGAAGAGCCCCCTCAAAAAATCAGCTCAAAAATTTTTTTAGAGGTCGCTCAAGACTTTTTAAAATTTACAAAATCGTCAAAAATTGATTTTTTTTAAATTTTTTTTCTCGTTATTTTATCATTTTCTAGGTCGAAAAAAAAATCTCGATTCTGAAAATTTCAAATCGATATTTTAATTTCTAAAAGTCACTCATAATTATTTTAACTATAAAAGTAGTGTACCTAACATGTTTTCGAGCGACCTCTAAAATTTGTTGAACAAAAGAATAGAAATTAATCACAAGGCAAAATTTACTACCGTATGGCGAATAAATATTTATAATTTTCAAATTTTTTAAAATTTAAGTGTCGTGATTTATTTCTATTCTTTTGTTCATCAAATTCAATAAAAAGAAATATTAGTTCGTTGATATTTATTTTTTGGAGGTCGCTCGAAAATATAGGTATACACTACTTTGAAAATTAAAATAATTATGGGTGACCTTTAGAAATTAAAATATCGATTCGAAATTTTCAGAATCGTGATTTTTTTCAACCACCTAGAACATGATACAATAACGAGAAAAATATTAAATTTTTGACGATTTTGGAAACTTTTAAAAATCTTGAGCAACCTCTAAAAAAATTTTTTTTGAGCTGATTTTTTGAGGGGCTCTTAAAACATGATAAACTAACATATTTTCACAAGAGATACGAAAAAAAAAATTTTTTTTTTGGCCACCAAATCTTTATATCCTAAATAATTATCTCCACAAATAAAGTCATTTCCTCACTACCTAATTATTATTTACAATAAAAAAATTACTTATTCAAATAGTACATATTATTACTAATAAAAAAATGCATACCTAATTAACATTATTGAATATTAATGTTGCAAATTATCAATGAAATTGTCATCTTTTCTAATAGATCGATAAAATTATTTTAAGCAAAGACCTTGCATCTTCTGCGCAATATTTAACAACTATCAATCCTGAGAGATTGGATTTAACTAAGTAAACGGTAATTAATTAGAAATTAGGATTACTTGGCGAAATTTTGTTGGCCGAATCGACAATAATTGGATATCTGCAATCGAATTAGTGAGCCTCACAGTTCAGTCTCACTGGAAAGCGTCAATCCAACACGAGATCAGGAGTGTAATCCGATTGTCTCGTTAAGGCCGTCTTGTTAGTTCAGAGTTCTGATAAATTGGCACTATAGTCCACCAGGTGCACGCGACAGTCGCGAAAATCGAAACGCAGGGCCGTCTCTAGGAAATATGCCAGAAACACATGAAACAATATGAATATTGTTGAGTTGTGCCTTCAACTGTGGTAGGTTGTTTCAAATTATGACTTTACTTCATACGATTTAATTTTGCAAAATTTACCATTATTTCAAACACGTTTACAATAAAATTTTTACAGATTTCCAGCAAAAAAGGCATTTTTACATGCATAGACAACAGTAGGATATTTATTACAATGTATATCAAGATTTTTCACGCGCCCGGGTAGCTTATGCCACGCTTATTTATTCAATATTTTATTGGTTTTCATAATTCTTTTGTTACTGTAGCTTATTGTTTACATCAGTCTTCAAAATTAGAGTTATTCCGAATGTAAGATTTTCAATATTCGTGAATGTAAATATTTCCACTTTATATTCCAAAATGCGAATGCGAATATTAACAAATAACTAAAAATTAGATATCAGGAACTTCTATTAACATATGTAAAAGTAAACATAACATATGATATATAGGGCGGGCAAAAACATCTACAAGCTTTTTGTTATGAATAAAGTTTCAAATACAATATTGTTATCCAATGTTAAAACAACAAATATAGGAACTTTGATTTTTTTTTAGAAAATTCAAAAATTATATTTGTAGATACTAGCAGCTTTACTATTATCGAGTTAGTTGTCTTTGCATAGTATCTAAACTACTTCAGAATATAATAATAATTTCTAAATGGTTATTAACTTAATATAACTTTTGTCGCCATTAAAACCAAGCTAACATTTAGCCTAACTTTTCAGGGTAATTTTTTAAATTATTGATGTATTCCTATGTATTCACCTTCAGCAAAAAATCTCATGTTTATTAAATTAGAAAGCATCCAGACTTGCATCAAATGAAAACATCCATATCGGAGGAAACTAGGAAAGAAAACATAATTTTATTATTAACTCCGTGATCTGCGTTTAGTGCAATAAAACCATGGATTTCATTGATTTGAATGTTGATATTCATATTAGCAAATGAAAAAATTTGAGTGACACTAACTGTTATTCTCAATTTGTGAATCTGCTCATCTGATAGGGTAGACAAGTTCTTTTAGCTAATCCTTCCGAATTTAGTCACTTTGTTCAATCCTATTTACAGTGTCTGATCCACAATCAAGGCCAACGACTCTCCTTCACGCTTTTTAGTGTACAGCAGTAATCCGCACTTCTGTCTCTAAGCTTAGAGCTTTCTTATTACGACATACATACACTATTTTATAGAAGACGGTAAACTTTGTACAAAACAAAACGGAAGTAAAAGTACTTACGATATTTCGTCCTTCATTTAGAAATATATTATTTATTCTGTTATCTGTCTACATGGTGTTTTTAAAGGAAGTAGCAAAAATGGTACCAGTAAATGTAGAGCCAAAAATAAGAGGATTGAAGTAATAATACCTTATATGAAAGTTGCACCCCTGAGGCGATATACCCTCTTAAAGGAGGGGACTGAAATTCACATTTAAATTTTTTTCTTTAACATGAGGAATGCTACAGACACGAAACTTGGTATGAGCATCCTACTAATAAAGAGGCAACTTTTGGCGTATTTTATAAAGGAGTGAAACAGTCAACTCCATTCCAATATTTTAGAAATTTTTTATATGGGGCAAATTATTTATTTAAAAATATTTATTAGGAAGACTGATTTATTGCGCAACTTTTTTACCTCTTGTAATTTTTCGATAAAACCGATAGTTTTCTAGTAAAAAAATTAGATGCGTCATCGATCACTAAAGGGGTAATCACGAAAATTTGTAAAAATAAAGTAGGTGGATGTCATAGCAAATAAATTGTTATTTATCATATTAATAAATTGGCTCTTTCTGTCAACCAATAATTAGTACCAATTGATTAATTTATTATCAGAATAATTATGGCAAATAATATTTATACCAATATGTCGACATGCTCCAAGTGTTTTTCGAATCCAGAAAAAATAGTAACGCTGCAGTAAGATTATACCACCAATGATATACAAAACCGACCGATTCCTCGTAGACAAACATTGGCCTCGGTGGAAAGAAGGCTTCGCGAAACTGGTAAAATTCAGCCCAATCGTCAGCGTGCCAGAAGAAGGATTAATGTCCGAACTGTTGAAACTGAGGAAGCTACACTGGAACATCGAGAACAAGACTGTGCTACAAGACAGGTGTCCAGGCAACTGCAAGTTTCTCACAGTCTTGTGTGGAATGTAACTCATGAAAATCTTATATACCCTTTTCACCATCAACCTGTGCAAGAATTGAATGACCCTGGTTTACCTGATCGGATTTTTGTAAATGGTACATTAATACTTCCAGTCATGACTTAAATTTCCTAATGAATATACTTTTCACCGATGAAGCAAAATTTCCTAGGGTAGGTGCAGTAAACCTTCATAATGTTCATTCATGGTCGGAAGAAAATACTCATGAAATATTTGTTTCAAGATGTCAACATAATTTCAGTTTAAACGTTTGGATGGGAATTGTAGGAAATACTCTAATAGGTCCTTTTAGTCTTCCACATAGGCTTGGAGCGGCCGAGTATCTTAGATTTTTGAACGAAAATCTTCCAACATTACTTGAGGATGTACCCCTCGCTACAGGTCAGGTGATGTGGTATACGCACGATGGGGCGCCTGCACATAGTGCACTTACCGTTAGAGAATGGTTACATTTAAATTACCTGAATCGCTGGATTGGTCGTGGTCGTGATGCTCCTGTTTGTTGGCCTGCACGTTCACCTGACCTAACGCCTATAGATTTCTCTTTGTGGGAATACATAAAATGTATTGTTTATGCCATTCCTGTTGCCTACCCTTAAGAATATTTCAGACAGCAGATGCCCTTCGCAATAACCAAGAACTGTTTGTGCGAGTGCGTTATAACTTCAACAGACGTATTAGGTTATGCTTGCAGCAAAATGGAAATTATTTCGAGAATATTCTTTAAATTTAATTTTGCATTTCTTGTATTTCGTTTGTATTAAATTTTATAAATAACTTTACCTAATGTATGTCACATAGTCATAAGTTATCAAACATTTTTCATTAATTAACAGCAAATTATTCTTGATGTTGTGTCAATTTATTAATATGACAAATATAATTTTTTTACTAGAAAATTATCGGTTTTATCGGAAAATTACAAGTTGCGCAATAAATCAGTCTTCCCAATAAATATTTTTAAATAGATAATTTGCTTCACATAAAAAATTTCTAATAAAATATTGCAATGGGGTTGACTCTTTCACTCCTTTTTAAGATACGCCAATGATCGAACAAATATTGAAAAGTTGTCTCTTTATTAGTAAGATGCTCATACCAAGTTTCGTGTCTCTAGCATTTCTCATGTTAAAGAAAAAAAATTAAATGTGAATTTCAATCCCCTCCTTTAAGAGGGTATATCGCCACAGGGGTGCAACTTTCATATAAGGTATTATTACTTCAATCCTCTTATTTTTGGCTCTACATTCACTGGTACCATTTTTGCTACTTCATTTAAAAACAGCCTGTATACAGGGTGTTTCAGAAAGACCTACCGTAAATTCAAGGAGTGATTGTACGACAAAAAATAAGAATGTTTTGTCTTATAAACGATATGTCTATCTCCTCTTGTTTTTGAGATTGTTTGTGACTGTAGTAGTAATGACTAATTAGTCACTAAAATTTTGATATAAGTTAATTAGAATTTAAAATATTAATGAGAATGTATGCGTTGTTTAGGAGACATCCATCAATAAGTTTTGACATAAGCCTACTTAGAGGAAAGTCACTTATTTTCTACACCGTAATACTCGTATTGTAAGAGTTCAATTAAAAGTCTTTTTTCTCGAAAACCGTCCACATTAGGAAGTTCTAACAAGAGTACATTATTTTTAGAAAATAAAGTTGTACATTAGAAATTGGAGCCCAAATGCTAAAAAATTTAACCTCAAAAAAATTTGAACTTAAAATGTAATACGAATGTAGCATAACTAGCGCCCTCTATAAAATATACAAAAAATAATTAGACCAGCGTATTTGGCGTCCATAAAAACCCCGGAATACCAAATTTCATAAAAATATTTAGCACCGGTTGGAAATTTTCGTAAAAATTCTAATTAAAAGATTTTATTTTGTCGCTCTGTATCTCGAAAACAAGAGGAGATAAACATATAGTTCATATGAGAAAAAATTCTTATTTTTTGTCGTACTATCACCCCCTGAATTTACGGGAGGTCCTTCTGAAACACTCTGTATGCCCAAAAAGCCAATCTCGATATGTCTGACTATACATACATGGTGATTCATTAAAAATGGGACAGAGCTTAAGTGTATGTTGCTGACCTCAAAATAGAGCGATTAAGCTAAATATGCCTTATCCGAATGTTGCTCCTTTCCGATCTATAGGGTGTTAAAGTTGAAAAAATATTTTCGATTTTTTTAAATATCTTGAGCATCTTTGAACGGATTGTCTTGAAAGTTTGTACACCTATGTTTTCTGAGGTGGTAATTACGGAAATGGTAACTATTTTGCAATCACATCTAGGATGCGCTAGTTGTAGTGTTCCGTCGGAGTAAACATATGTCAAACTTTTTTGTCCTTCAAAAATCTGAATTTCCAATAAGAAATTATTAAACTACGTTCAATTCTAAATAAAAAAGATATACCTGTTAAAAATCGATAAACTTAACCGTTTTCGAAATAAGAACGATTTACTATTTCTTTACAAAATTATTTGTTTGAACGTACGCCTTTAAATAAGATGACTTAAATGAAGTAGGCCGCTGTCAATGAAATGTCATGTATTATTTATGTCAATTCTAAGCAACTTATAAATACTAGACAGTTTAGTTCTTCTTCGTTTGTGATTTTTTTCATTAAAATGCCGCGTCATAATGATTATTCGTTTGTTGAAATGAGAAACATGGTATGTGTGTATGCCCAAGAAAATTATTGTGGTCGTCATGCAGCAGCGAGGTACTTGGAGTTATATCCAAATAACAGACAACCTAACCACAAGCTTTTCAAGACGTTGTACGACAGATTAGGAGAAACGGGATCATTTCGCCCTAAACGAGACGTTGGAAGGCCTAAAGTATTAGCGGCGGAGCAAGAAGAGGATGTTTTAGTGCGAATTGCCGAAAACACGCAAACAAGCACACGCCGAATTTCATCAGCTACTGGTGTAAGTCAGCCTTCCGTCTTCAGAATACTCCACAAAGAAAAATTGTATCCTTACCATTTTCGTCCGGTTCAACAGTTGATGCCACAAGATCCTCCTGGTAGATTTCGGTTCGCACAGTTTCTTCGTCGGCAACAAAATGCTGACCCTACATTTTATAATAAAATATTGTTTACGGACGAAGCTACATTTACCCGGCGCGGTGTATTTAATTGGAGAAATAGCCATTCCTGGGAACTGGAAAATCCTCACTTGCCACGAGAACAACATTTTCAGCATGAATTCTCAATAAATATTTGGTGTGGAATACTTTCCGATAACATTTTGGGACCATTTGTGTTACCCCGTCCACTTAATGGGGAAAATTATTTAAATTTTTTAACAAATGACTTGCCACTCGTTCTTGAAAATATCCCCTTAAATTTACGGCAAACCTTTTGGTTTATGCATGATGGTGCTCCCGCACATTACTCCCGACCAGTAAGAGAATATCTTGATATAAGTTTTCGAAACCGTTGGATTGGTCGCGGCAGCGAAGTGCCTTGGCCTGCGCGTAGCCCTGATTTAAATCCCCTAGATTTTTATTTCTGGGGTAACGTTAAATCTTTAGTTTATAAAGATGTTATACATACTCGAGAAGAGCTGTGGGCAAAAATACAAGAATCTGTTAACATTATCAGAGACCAACAAAGAAGTCTATTCAGTGTCAGACAAAATTTTATCGAGAGAATAAAAAATGTATTGAAAACAATGGTCGCCACTTTGAGAATCTTTTGTAATTAGACTTAAGCATAATAAAATTTTCAATTGTTACTGTGTTTGTCTTAATTCGTAATTAAGTCATCTTATTTAAAGGCGTACGTTCAAACAAATCATTTTGTAAAGAAATAGTAAATCGTTCTTATTTCGAAAACGGTTAAGTTTATCGACTTTTAACAGGTATACCTTTTTTATTTAAAATTGAACGTAGTTTAATAATTTCTTATTGGAAATTCAGATTTTTGAAGGACAAAAAAGTTTGACATATGTTTACTCCGACGGAACACTACAACTAGAGCATCCTAGATGTGATTGCAAAATAGTTACCATTTCCGTAATTACCATCTCAGAAAACATAGGTGTAGCAACTTTCAAGACAATCCGTTAAAAGATGCTCAAGATATTTAAAAAAATCGAAAATATTTTTTCAACTTTAACACCCTGTTGATCGAAAAGGAGCAACATTCGAATAAGGCATATTTGGCTTCATCGCTCTATTTTGAGGTCAGCAACATGCCCATAAGCTCTGTCCCATTATTAATGAATCACCCTGTATAATTAAAATATTAATGGTTGTAGTGAGTAGATTAGCTTTGAACGCCTTCAAATGATTAACGATTTTGTCAGAGGTAATATGGAAAATATTCTCCTTGATTCGGTCACAACGTATGTCAATTCGGTCAAAGTCAAGGCCAGCGGCATGCAAAGTGACGGTAGAGCAATAAAAATAGACCAGTGACAGATGTACGAATAGAAATTGTCACTTTTTAGCAGATCGGTCATGAATGAACACGTCGCCGATGAAATCTAAGTAAGTGACGGGAGATAATTTTGTGACCTTGATTAAGTGGCGCGTTTAGGGCTCGCGTGACTGCAGCAACACCGTTATTAGACACGACATTCGGAATTATTTTATCAGCGGCTGAGACGCACGAGGACCCTTATTTCCTACCATTTATTAGCAATCACGCTCGGCACTGGCCTTTTCTTACCCCGTGCCAGCCTTCGTGATCGCATTAATTATGCGAACTACCCTTGCATGCCCGCTTAATAGTCCTAGCGCGGCCTGCGACTCACCATACGCTGTCGGTTTACAGCCGAAACGCTGGCCCTGTATAATGTAAGATAAATTAATTTTATTGCCGACTAAACAGCCGAAGATTGTTGTCGGGGCGGCACGCGATGTGACATGTATTTATGCACGCCGCACACGAATCGTTACGCACCGACAGAGGGCGCTCTCGGGGCGCCCTCCCCCTTCCCTGGGAAATCTGAAACTTTAAATTAAATTTCCGTTTTTGAATTGCACGCAACAAGGCGACCAATTGGCGTTTTGTATTTGAGAGGCCGTCGCCCGGGGCCAGCGCCAACTTCTGCCTCGGTAAATAGCTTTTCTTATGTATGTGCCAGCCAATATAAGACGGTCGGGCAAATAAAATAAGAGTACTTATTTGATTTATTGGAATTTGTTGGGCGAGTTCGCATATATTGGCTCCGTTTACTTATCGGAGTTTGCCTGAGTGTTCGGTGTTCGTTTCTAATGTTTTTCTCGTGCCTTTTGGTTAAATAATAGTTGGAACAAATACAGGGTGTTGTGTAACGAATGGTCCATACCGTAATGGGAGGTTTATAGAGTCAACATAGGCCTATACTCTCCTCAACTTACCTTGGTTAAAAAGTTTATAATAAAAAACATATGATTATTGATTTTAAACATTTTTTTAAACATACTTTTTTACTAATAAAAGGTATTCTTAGTTGACATCGCTAGGTGCATCCTTTTCCGGTTGAGGAAAACCCAAATATCAGTAGGTATCCACCAAATCGCACGAAATGGAGTAATTTCTACATTTTCTATTTTGCAGGAACAACAGTTTATCCATTTCACTTTATCCCAATACAAAATTTATTAGAACGTGAGTTTTTACAGTGACCATATTTTGTAAAAATATGTTAAAGCATTATAGGCAAAAATATACGACAGTATTCAAAAAAAGTTAACGTTTGGTGTGCCGTTTCTTATTTGGAATAGTTGGATCCTATTTTATAGAGGAAAACTTGAACCAGCATTCTTATTTGCAGTTACTAAGTACGTTTTTCTTAAACTACCTAAACGATATGCCATTAGCACACCGAAAGAGGGATTATTTTCAACAAGATAGTCATCGATCTCATTCTACAATTATGGTTAGAGAATGGTTGGACCAACATTTTAAATATCAATGGATAGGACGATTAGGTCCTGTTCCATGGCCTCCTTGAAGTGCTGATCAGTCCTGATCTGACAATAATGGACTTTTTTCCACGGTTGGGAGTAAAAATCAGCTTCTATGACATCAAAATTAAAACAGAAGTAGTCGATTATTCCCAAGGGAGTATAATGCTCCCAAGGGAGTTTACATTATGGAGAACGTTTTTCATGCAAAAAAAGATAACATTGAAATTATTTATTGACATTTAAATTAAATGTTACATTTGTACAATTTTCAAAATTAATATTAGAAGGAATATTACTTTCGCTTACATTTACAGTTTTTGTGATTGCGCTAGTAGTGGTACCTACTAAAACCTGATTAGCAATTTTGGTCTTATTTTCAATGGAGTTCTCGACATAACCCTCAGCGACTGTCGTTGATTTCCAACCAGCATGACGCTTTATTGTCGTGATATCCACACCAGCATCTGCCAGTAATGTCGCTGAAGATCTTCGTAAGCAGTGACCAGTATAACATGCAGCATCAGGTAATTTTAAATACGAAGCTACTACACTCGGAATTTTTCCCATGGTATTCTTGCCAACTGGCTGCGAACTACATTTTCCTGCTTTGTAGTACAAAAAAAGGCGCTTATGCTTGACGTGGGGAGGACGAAGGGACAGGTATTTTCGAAACAATTCAAGCATATTTCCCACATCGGTAACCACAAAGGTTCGTGGAATCTTTGTCATAGTGTTTGGAATTTTTACAATCAAGGAAGAGCCTACATCCTCAATATCATCTACAGTTAAATTGACTAGTTTATCAGTTCGACAAGCTCCGGCAATCCCCAGAATTAATCCAACCTATAAAAAATCAAAATACTTGATAATTGAAATACCTAACAACAAAAGTAATCTTACCTTAATCATTAAGAATTCTTTGTCATCTGCACTTGATAGAAAACGGTCGATTTCACCCTTTGTCGATATTTTCGATTTTTTCGCTTGATATCCGTCACCGGTTCTTTTCAAAAATGCGATCAGCTTAGGGAATTTGCTTATATCTATGTTGTCGTAAATTATCAAGCATGACTTAACCATAGAATATTGCGCCCATAATGTGGAAGACTTGTAATTCTTTGCATTTTCACTGAAGTATGCCAACAAAACATTCTCGCTGTATACTTGAACATTTTTCTCGGCGCACCACTTTTTGAACCGATTGTAGGCTATATCGTATAAAGATCTTGACTTCGTAGGCAGCAAATTGCTTATTGCAATATTTGCAGCCTCCACAATCTCTTCCGACTCACAATTATTCATTGTGCACTAAACAAACTTTAAACTAAACCAAACTAGCACCTTAATTTGACAATTCTTTTTGTTTGTTTATTTTGTAGTTATGACAACTCAACGACTACTAAATAAATGCTCAAATCCGAATACAATAATTCTGGTGCTACTAACTTCATAATGACAAAATATGTGTTTTTAAGTTAATGAGACCGTGGAAAAAATAGTATATACCATTCGGGAGAGATGCTATTTTGTCCTCGGTGCATTGTAGCCCTCGGGCTTCAAATTGCACTTCTGCCAAAATAACGCATTTCTGTCCCTTGTAGTATAATGTACTATTATTTTGTGGGGCAATCTAAAACAAAAAGTTTATGCTGAACCGCTTGGTAATAATGTGGACACTTTAAAAAACAGAGTAAGCTAATTGCTAATATTCCTCTATCGAAATACGAAATGTCTATAGAGAAATTATTATAAGAGCTGAAAGTGCAGAAATTGGAGGCAGTAAATTTGAGTAAAATTTATTTTTATAAATTTAAATTACATTATTCCCTGTTTATGTCAATTTTCATATTCTTAGCCATAAATTGACTTAATGAAAGTAAAATTAAAGAAATTGATTATTGCATAAATTTTGCAAATATCAAATAAAGTCACAAATTATCTGCCCGCATTGTTAAAAAAAAAATTTAAAATTTTAATCTCCTGTGGATCCTAAGTGACATCCCTGATAATACTTTTCGATATTGTCAAAAATAACGGTACTTTACTCTCGGCGACTAACAATATTTTTCTAAATACTGAACACCCTGTATAAAAAATGACAAATATTTTAACAGTTTTGACCGTTTTGGAATAAGCAGGAGTTTTTAGAAAGAGTGACTTTTTGTCGTAAACCCACAAATAAAAACCTTTTCCCTGTTCCGGACATTACAGCGGGACACGCTGTATATTTCGCTTCAAATATATGTACCATAAGAAGTGTACCTATCCAATATTAGAAATTATCACCCTTGGTCGGTTGAGAATCCCAATGAATATTGGCCTCCACAATTTCAACATACGTTTAAATTTGGTTAGAAATAGTTGGCGACCATTTTTTGGCTTAGCTTGCGTTAAGTCTTGCTCCTGCAAGACTTAACGCAGAACATTATTTCAACTGACTTTGTAACGATATATTCCACTTATTGAAAGATGTACTACTAAATATTTACAATGATATTTGGTATTTACATGACGGAGCTCAGCCTCATTATCCAATGGAAATCACCTGTGTACTGTTTTTCCGAACCGATGGTATGACAAGGCAGCGTCATTCAATGGCCATCTCGTAGTCCGGATTTAAATCCAATGGACTTTTACTTTTGGGGCTACATCATACACCATGTGTTAACAAGAACCGTATATAGGATCGAGTTAAATTTCTCGTTATAGACTCTACCCCTCTAGGAAGGGAAACAACCCCCCAAAAATCTGTATAGGGATAGAGGGTTAGGTGACACATCGTTTGAAAGGTATTCAAATTCTCTACACAAACGTATTTTTTTTAATGTGACCCATCAATTTCGGAGATACCGATTGTTGATAAAAAACCTACTTAATACAAATTTATTTGCAAATTACTAGATGTCAGCCAATTAAGTGTTCAATTTGATAACCTCAACCATACAGTAATACAAGTTTTGTAAAAAGCATTCACGCGCATTTTTTAACATTTCTGGAGTATCATGACGGCATTCGTTGACAATGCGTGGGCGTAGATCTTGAAGGGAAGTAGCTGGAGTAAAATAAATTTTGGACTTTCAGTGATCCCACAAGAAAAACTCCAAAGGAGACAAATGCAGTGGTCTGCAGGCCATTCTATGACACCTCTTCGCCCAATCCACTGATTCGCAAACCTACAATCAAGATACTGCCGAATAGAACGGGCGTAGTATGGGAGAGCTCCATCCTGTTGGAATATCAACTGCATGATCTTCTGGATAATTCTCATTAATCTCGATAATGTTTGTCAGCGCTGGATCAATGTTGTTCTCTAACTAATCCAGGTGATATTACCTGGTAAGAAAGAAGGACCAAAAATTCCAAACTATAGATTTAATTTTTCCGGATGTTGTGTATGACTCTCATAAAATTTCCTTGGGTTAGAATCGGACCAAGAACAACAATTATGACGATTGACGGTGCCATTAACAGAAAAAGAACACACATCCGAGAAGAAAATACTAAAAATAAAATGAAAATCTTTAAAAGCTCGTTTCACAAAATTGTAGTATTTTATGCAAGGTGAATTTTGTATGGTTGAAATTTATGATGTTTTGCGAATTTTGTTTTGACCAAAACCGGATTCAGCTGTCAGTTGCCTCGGACTCGTTTTGGAATTTATAGCAACATGACCAAGAACCGCCACATCTACTGCTTCATTTCTTCCGTGGTGTTCCTTTTTGCTGATTATTTCCATAAAAGAGTGCAATTATTTCCAGTCTTTCTGGATTCGAATAAACCATAATGTTAACCAACTGTACAGGTAACAATAAAATAATAATTCACTCAATACTCGTTCTGATTCGATCCGTATTATTTAATATTTCAATTTATTATGAACAGTAAAAGGAAATGTCACTCTGGCATAAGGGCTGTCACTGGACGACTAATTTTAGCTCTGGTCCATAAAAATGCAACTAAGTACGTTAAACATTTACTTGTAGTAGTTTTAAAAACGGATCAACAGTTTTATCGGAGCTGATGGAGAAAGATGTCCCTCTTCGATCAGAAATCGACCTATCTCGGCGTTTTTCAAGAGTCCACCCTGTATAAAATATCTTGCAAGTTTAGGATATAAAGATTCCTGCAGAGTTTTCAACAAATCACCTCCTTATGTGTTTTGAGGCATCCATTATCTCCAAAAAGAGGAGATTAGCTGCTTACGTGTTAACCGAAGCTATCCGTGAAGGAAAACAATCTATAGTCGAAGGAAAGGGTTGTGACGGAACTAAGCAGTTGTTAAACGAGATCATTACCAGTCCGTAAGAATGTTCATCACGGCCAACTTGACTGCGGTCGACGAGGGTACGTGCGAAATGCATCTTGCGGAGATTAGGGAAAGGGGTGATTGATAGATGGTGCCTCGCCAGATGGCAGATGGCCAGCGCGGAAGTGCGCGTGCACTTGACACTTCCGGCCAACCCTTCTTATGCTTAATGAAGCAGCGCCGCCACGTACTTCATCAGTAGACCCGCCGCCCCCTCCTCGCCCGCCCCGGGCCCCGCGGGGGCGGCCGCTCGCCCCTCCTAATTGTGTTTATGCCTGTAAAGTGCTTTCCGTCCTCAAATGCAAATTTTAACCTCGTTAAGCTACGGCCTAGCGAGTTTAAATTATCAATGGTTAATTAATCTTCAATTTATTCACTTGTGTAATGAATTTAACACTCAATTTAGTGGTTATTAATCAAAGTTTTAATGAAGGTTGTTATAAACACTAATCAACGGGTATACAGAGACCGTAAACTCCGTATACATCTGCTAGTTCTCACCTAATCATTCTATTAGAAGCGGTTACGGGAGAGACGAACGGCTCTCCTCTATGCGGAGACTCGCAATAGCTTAGACCCAGCCAACGGTTTAACTTTGTGGTCGTGTGAAAATTGCAGTATACCTCTTCATAAAAAAGTAAGACTGACCATCAGAAAGAACTGTATTTAGTTTTATTAATCTAAGTCACTATGAAATTTAATAGTTATTTATTGTATAAGTGTTTCAAGTAGCATTTTATCCATGCAAGAATGTTCCATCGAAAAACTTCGATCGAGAATTAATGCTATTAGAAGTAGCTCGTTTACTGAAAAACAACGAAGAAAAGTACAAGAGGGCATCAGTGATGAATACATATAGACAGGAAAATTATTTTTGAGTGTGAGAAAGTCAACCACAATTTTGTCAATACGTCTTCTTGCACGAATTTTGTCTATTAGGCCTATCATAGAGTATTAAATCAGTGATTTCGTGACAAAAATACTAGTAGCAAACTGACAGTGCCATTATTTAAAAGACAGTCTGCAGACATATGCTTATATGTACTCCAATTCACTATTAATTAATCTTTTATAAACATTTTTATGTAAAAAAAAAACATATTTTTGCTTATAAAACCTAAATTAACGAAGCAATCTGAATGATTTTAGAAGAAGAACTATAATACAAGGTGCGGCAAGATAACTTCCTTATTTCATAATGCAATAAAATAAAAAGTAGTAAATATATATTTTCAATTTTTTTTATTAAAAAGTTAAACATTTAAATTTAAAAAAAACATTGTCAATATACAACGGTGACACGTTGTGAATGCAATGGCGTCTGATGGAGTTGTTGGCAGCCCAATAGCGCATATTTTGCTTATTGACATATTCAGTGGATAAAAGGCAATTAAAACACAAATATAATACAACGTTTCATCCATAACGATATCAGAATCATATTTGTGGAGTCAGAATTACTGGAATTTAATAAAAAAATATTCGCACGACTTGATATTTCTTACTATCACTCAACGAAACGTGGTAATACCTACTACTTGCTATGGTACGTTGTTTATTATCAATTATTTAATAAACAGTTCTATCTGAATTTGGTAAAAATGCAAGAAAGTAATTATGCTCCTGTGGTTGTTTTTCAAGCTCAAGAAGCAATTTTCCATTTATTGCCAGCGAAATCCAAGGAACATTACGAAAAAGTGTTCGCCGAATTTAACGAATGGAGAAAAAACGGAGAGTAATAATAATAAATGAAGAAGACATGCTATCGTATTTTTCAAATTTGAAGACAAAATATGCAATTTCATCTATGTGGTCGAAGTATTCGGTGTTGAAGGCTACTATAAAGGTCTACAAAAATATAGGCATTGGAAAATTGGAAAATATAACAAGCTTACTGCTTATTTGAAGAGTAAATCGAAAGGATACAAAGCAAAAAAAGCTGCAGTATTGGAAAGAGCACATATTGTAGAATATTTAATGATTAAGGTAATATCTCTTTACCTTTTACATATATTGAACTTTGAATTATTTTAGGTTGCACTAAAAATGGGGGTTTCTGGTGCCTGTCGATGCTGCGAATTGACAAATTTGAAAATTAGTGACGTACAGGACGTTGGCAGTTACCTACTTGTTTCAACCTGATACCAAGACGGGCATTTCAAGAAAATTTACCATTATAGAAGAAGGATTTTGCGTGAATTCTGATGCAGGAAATAAATTTCTCTGCGCGTCCAATTCACCTAACACAAGACATATTCTTTTTAAGATACTTCAATCAAAAATGTAGTACTCAGCCTGCTGGAATCAACACATTAGCGAAGGTACCCTCAATAGTTACTACATTCCTGAATATCGCAAATTCGTAATCCGCATATCCTGGACATTGTATGAGGCGCACTTCAACAACTTTATTGTCCAATATTGGTGCTGATCTTACAACCATCAAACGGCATGGTGGATGGAAGAGCTCCTCTGTAGGAAAAAGTAATGTTGAGGAGTCTATAGCTAACAAACTTGATATTGCAAAGAAAATCCAAGAAGAATGTTCCTTACAAGAAGAGACCTTGCGAATTCTACACAAACTTCGGCAGATGTTATGCGTTCCGAAAATGATAGCAACAATGCTACATGGGTTGTTATTAACGGAAAGGAAGTTAAATGTGATAAAACAAAAAACGAAATGTCTATTACTATAAATGTAAATGTTAATGCTAAGAAGTAAATAAATTAAATTTGATTTATTACAGGTTTATTATATGTTCATTATTCTACTAGTAAAATAAAGTTATTTTATTCCACTAGTTGGATAAAGTATCACTTTAGACGGTTCATATGTGTGGATAAAAGTCCGATTATAAGGTGATTGTGGATAAAAACAATTTAATTTGTCAAGGGTGAAAAGTGAGCTTTAGCTTATTTATTTACTTACTTATAACCTTCCATGTATTTTGGGGTTATCACTCAGGATACTCCAAAGACATTTAATATAATTTAATAGCACTTTTTATTAGTTATCTTCATCAGAATACTCTGGCAAAGCTCGCACTAGCGATAAATCTTCAGCGGATAGTCTTATTGTTTCTTGGTATTGCCCATGTTCTAAGTATCATAACTGTCATGACGTGCGCACAACATCCTACCGTTTCAAGTCCGTTATTACATCAACAACACTAGCCACGAATGGCTTCTGGACCTGCCTTGTCTATATCCAGAAGAATATACAGAAAATATCATTCCTCCTGCTGGACTCGCGTTTTCCTTACAGTGCGCACGTCCTGTTTTTCCTCTCTATTTCTGAAACGGCTCAATTTACAATAAAACGGAGATCATATTTGTAATCAGCATATCAAAAAAAGTAGGGCAGTACCTACACTTTTCTAAGATGGACATTTTGGGCCCAAAATTTGCACCCTACCTTAGGCGAGGTTTGTACAGAAAGACATATATCATCCATCGGAAAGGATGTACATAAAACCGTTGCTGATCTAAGGAAGCTAATAAAATATCCTTAACGTACGACAAAGTGGGGTTCGGCAAAATTTCCAGGTTGAGGGTTGCATGGCTCCTGAAGTTGGTGTTTAGCCATATCAGCAAAAAAGGCCGAAGTAAAAACCAAAAAGGATAGACACAATCATAAACTTAAATTTAAGAAAACTAGAAAAAAACGATTAACTTTAATCAGTCGTGTGCAAATATGAATATTAGGTATAGGTATTCAGACTTCTATACAAAAATTTACTAAATTGCACACCTAGATGTCAAAAATTTAACAAAAAGCATATCTACTTTATCTAACATTAGAATATTTTGCCACATTTTTACTCTCGTCAGAAATACTACAAATACTAACTTTCAATATCCAAACTCTCTTCTATTTATGTCGAGGAATCAATATGAAAGGAGAAACCTACCCAGAAATAAAAATTTAATAAACGTACACATCTTATACATCTGTTCCTTCTCACAAATGTTATATCCTTATGAAATCAGTTGCCAATCGATCAGCATTCAGACTCGAACACTAAAGATTTAAATTAAATTACGTTTGATTTTCTATTATACCCCCTGCTAATTTCCCAACGGCTCCTTTATATTCCATCTAAATCGGGTTGGAAAAGGAACGCATAAATAATTTTCTTGTGTACGTTGCTGATATAGAGTAGTAATTCATTTATTCATAAAATAATGTTCAGTTGTATCTTGTCGAGACAAATGAAGAATTAAAAAAAAATATCTACGATCGTATCAAATATGACAGTTTTTTATATGTATAATTTGTAACAAATTAGCTTGTATAAGAGCCTATTATTCTGTCCGTAAGAACATCAATATTTCATTCACATAATTCATTTTTAACAATGTGTACATTTAAACCAATTTTAATGACTGATAATATGCGCAAGCGTGAGAAAGTACATTATGAGAGAGAGAGAGAGAGAAAGAGAGAGAGATAGCGAAAATAGGTAAAACTTTAAATGTATAAAACGCAATTGTTTGTATTTATTGTATTTATTACTTTTCTGTATCTTACGATAGATTAATTTTGATATTTCAGTTAACAAAGACGCAAACATATTGAAAAGAAACAGACAATAGAACCTGAAAAGCAAAACTCGGTTCAATTTCTCGCAAAAATAACCGGGAAAATTAATTTTTTAATTGATCAATCAGGTTTTCCAACAAAAAAAAAAGTTGCCGAAAAGAAACCATCAAGTACTTTAACCTTATTGGTTACTTAATGATACTCAAATAACACTAGTCGTCAAATAAATCGATATAGTTTTTAAAATGATTCGTATTTTTAAACAAGCTGGTCATTAATAAAAAATGACTAATATGCTTGTACCTTAAAGGCGCCATATTCTTGTAATAATGTTTTCCACAAAGATAAATAACTTAGGTAATTTAATAACTGAATAATGTAAAGCTTACATGCACTATAAATTTAATACTTTTAACTACATAAGTTAATAATTATTAATTAATTATAAAAATAATAACTTACAAAAAATGTAATGAATTATAAATACTAAGTTCTTAAACAAAAAAATAGCAAAACATTAATCTAAATTAAGTTTTAGTTTTCTTCACCAAACCTTCCAGTCGAACACATTTTTCCAATCCTCTTCTTAAATTTAAAAATAATTTACATAGCCGTTGTGGAGTAATCTCTGCACAACTTTGTCTTATGCGATTCATTAGGTCATCCAAATTCCTTGGTCTGTTTTATAAACTTTTTGTTTTATAAAACCCCAAAAGTAAAAGTCCATAGTTCGAGAAAACTAAAATTTAATTTGCATTGTTTTGCTATTTTTTGTTTAACAACTTAATATTTATAATTCATTATCTATATTTTTTGTACTCCGTTAATTATTATTTTTACTATGGCCGCAATTAAAAGTGTTAAATTTATAGTGTCTGTATTTTTTCTTTGTCCGATTGGTACCTGTTTTCACTTTCATGGCAATCTTTGACCTGCTTATTATAATTTTTAACTGTCTGATTTTTCAAAGTTTGGCACCACAAAAAAAACACTCAATAGACATTTGTCGTTCAAATTTGGTATATGGGTATTTTGATGGGTGTTGAATAGTCTGATAATATTATTTTTTTTTATAAAAAATGCTTAATACCACTTTCTGGAAAAACACCCTTTTAAAAAATCGTAGTAGGCCAGACTTTTGTTACATCAATAAAATGATTAGTAGAATATAACCTCCCTTTAGAATAATTTGTAAAAAAATTAGCTTGCGGAAAGTTCTCACATTTCCAAGGGTGTTAACCTGAAAAACGGGACACACTGTATAAAAAAATTACAAAAGTATCGTAAGGAACGTGAGAGCTCGTAATGATTAAAAAAAAATAATAAAAAATACTAAAAACTGTCCACTTAACCATTTTAATGAAACCAATCAAATATAATGTCATTTATTTTCCGGTAATCACTTATTTCGATATTAATTTTTTAAGTTATAAAGTCTTGTTCCACACTGACCATATATACGAGTATTTCCAATATGATTAAGTAAATCTAGTCTGTAAAACTGGATAAAAAGCACGTCACCACCGATATAATTTGATTCGTGATTTTCCTACATTACGAGTATATGAAAATCTAATATAAAAATACATTTTCCGCGGTAATCCATTTAGCATGTTCAGTAAGGGTGGTTTCGGGACGAACGAAAGTAAAACATATTTTTTGTAGTTGAACAGACACGAATTAGTCGGCAGAAAGAAGGATAACAGTGACTTCCATTGGTTCTCTCCTACGCCCTAATAAAATAAAATACCGAGCTATTAGGATCAAATGGGAAATAAATTACTGCGGATAATGGTGTTAAATTGAATGTTGTTGAAACAATTTCTGGAGTTTGCAACTCGATACGCGGAGGGTATCCCAGAAAAGAGCACATTAGTATGGATACACATCACCCCACATCATTTGTCTTTAGAAAAACCCTGTTCCATTTTCCTTCACAAACGAATTTTCCGGCTGGTCGCTTCGCGCCTGTTTCCATTCCCACACTTATATAGCAGTCGACGATCGCGGTCTTTGCCGATCTTTATCGCTTTTGCCGCTTTTTACCGCCTCCCTTATTTCCTTCACAAATTCCCCGTTTGCAGTTTAGAAGGTGTTAAGGGTCCTTGTTGGGAGATGCATCCTTGATGCGGCGCGGCGTATGCCGAAAATATACTTAAATCAGTGATCGATCGAAACATAAAAATCAAAATATCAAAAAAATTCTTTCATACAACGTGTAACATAAAGATGGGGACAGAACTTATGGGCACATTAATTTTTTGCCGCCAAAATTTAAAAATTATTGAAATAATCCCTTGCACGAAAAGGATTTTAATATAATCTTTGTGCTCGTCTATTCTAATTTTTAAGTCGTAAGGTCTTAAATGTAATTTTTTTAATTTTGAAAGTCATTATTTGGACGCGTGTTTGACAATAAAGTCCGTAAAGTATTAGTTGTCCGAAAAATTGTTCCAATGTTAAATTCGTTACCTATTCTCTTTAAAAAGAAAAATTTGAGAAACCAAACATTTACGATGACGCTTGGGAAAACGGTCACATACCTAATTCAATGGGGTTCGGCTAAAATTTTGAAAAAGGAAAATAATGCCGTCAAATGACAGTTAACGGAACCGCAAATTGTAAAAGACCAATTAATAATAGAAAAAATATTATACAGGGTCAGTCAAAACCCCCAAAAATCTCAACGCGAAAGCATTTTTGAGATAAATGGTGAGAACAAAAGAATTTTTCACGGCGCCTCCGCTGGTAACCTTGACCTTGAGGTCAAGGTCAAGGCTCAAGGTCAATCAAGATCAAGTTAGTTTTCTTAAATTGTGACCCTCCTTTTTGTCTCCGGAAATAGAAAGAGCAGAAAATTGTGCAACCGAATATGACATTGGCCGTGACCTCAAGTCAATGGTCAAGGTCAGTTCAAGGTCAAATGTTGAATTTTACTGTAATTTTTTATTTTTAATTACCGAATCAGAGGGAGTGACAGTCTTTGAGTACACCTGATGGTACTCCTTAATGACCTTGATTTTGAAATCAAGGTCGAAAGAACACATCAAGGTCATATAAGTTTTTGGAGTAGCGACCCCTTATTTCGACGTTGGAAATAAGAGAGCGTAGAATTCTACGTTATTATTATCTTAAATATGACCTTCAGGTCAATGCTCAAGGTCAGATAGAGCTCAAGTGATTGTTCCGTCTGTCATTTTTTATTTTCGACGATGAAATAGAAGAGACTCACAATTTTTTAGTGGAAAATGCGACTTTAGTCCTCCCATTTAGGTATCCCAAAAATGCTTTCCCGCTGAGATTTTTAGGGGTTTCCATACTATTGACTAACCCTGTATAATATCCCTAACTATGGAAACCAGCAAAAACAAACAAATTTAATCTGTCAAACATAATTAAAAAGGAAAAGGCAGTTAGGAAGATAGATTTTCGAGACGTTAAACATTTTTAAAGTGCGCAATATACAAGGTGTTTCTGAAATGAGTATGTTTCTTGAAAAGGGTGATGGAGGGCACGAAAATGATCAGCTTTTATTAAGCTAAACGCTTCTGTTTTCGAGAAAATTAATCAAGAAAATTAATCATAAGTGTAAGCTGAATCTGTGCATCTTGTGCACGTACGTCGTGTGTTGCAGTATTACTCACGACATTGGCTAAGAAATAGGTGTATCTATTACTACACCCCTTTCATGTACAAAGAGTTCAGGCAAAGGGTTCAGGCATTAAATAACAATGATTTTCAGCCCCGTGTGGAATTTTGCCACTGGTTTCGACATCAAATAGCACAAGATCCGGATTTTACAAGCAAAGTGTTTTTTATACTAAAATGAGCCAATGTAGTATCCATAATAATCTTCTACTTAATGTCTCAAAATGTAATATAATTACTTTTTCAAGAAAAATATCTCCAATATTATATATTTATACTTCAGATAATGTCGTGTTTAACAGATCAAATTCGGTTAAAGATCTAGGAGTTATATTTGATAGTAAATTATGTTTTAGTTCTCATGTAAAGGAAGTGGTAAATGCTGCCTGAGCAGTGGCGAACAATTTTAATTAGAAAAATATTTCCGTCACATATTTTAGGAAATGCCCTCAGATCTTGGAAATGTTTACATAAATGTATTTTATTTACTAGTTTTTAAATTATTTAAAAAAATTAAAAATATTTTTCGAAGTTTAACACCCTGTATCTTTTTAACGAAGATAAAACCTTTATAGGAAAGACTCCCTTTGCAATTCACCAAAAAATACGAGGTTTTATTTTTGGTCACCATTTATGAATCGCCCTGTATAGTAGTGACATTTTATGTGGGAAAGTGCCATTTTGAATTTAGTAAAATATGTAGCATATTATCAGTTAAAATGCGAAAAAATATATTATTACTTCCATAAATTATTATTAACCCAGCCAAAGCAGCTCAAAAAATAAAGGTAAGTTCATAATAATTCGCATAAAGCCGAAAATTTTTATGAATGTTGGGAACACCATTATAAATGAAATGTGAAAAGCCCCTATCGATCTGCAAAAAAAAATTATCCAAGGTCAAAGTTTGAAAATATGGGTTTTTTGCATTTTTCAGCCAAACGGTATGTTTTATCATAAAAATAGGTTAGACATGGAACATGGAATTGTCTATAAAAATTGTTCTTACACTTTTTTTCCTAAGAATGACCATTTCTCAGATATAGCGATTCAAAAAGTTGAAAAAGTTGTGTTCTCTATAATATACAGTACAGTACAGTACAGTACAGTACAGTACAGTACAGTACAGTACAGTACAGTACAGTTTTTTGCAGTACGTATAATCGAGTAATCCTTGCTGTAATTGGTATAATTAAAGGATGAAGGCCAAAAATTCAAAATACGTTGGAAGAACCTCTTACCTAAAGGGTTAAAACTGATGTTCCATCTATTATATCCGGCAAACCCTAAAAGTGTAATTACGAAATTCAATTGACAATATTTAATGGAGCACAGTCCAACCAAGGCAAAGCTTGTGGGGCAGTTTCGCGCTCCGCTGCCCTAAGCGCCCCAATATCAAAAACCCAGTCGACTTGATACAAACACATTGCAAACGCACACGCAATTGTTGTATAATGGGCCCCAACAAAGGTCTATTGAGAGAGCGAAAGGACTTAAATGAAAGGGTGGCTGCGCTAACTGGCCGGCATTTTCAAAGGTGCTAGATCTGGAGAGCATCTTCAAATTTGTTACTACGAACCCGTTCGGGTTCTGCTCCAAGAATTAATGCACCAGTAATGATGAGTTTTTATTCTGAATCATCCGGCCGGAATGTTTGATCAATAGTGCGTTAGGGGAGAACAACTAAATTGTTTTGGTTTGTGCAGGTTTAAACTATTACGGGTCTAGTCAAGTAGCAGTAATTCGTGGAGAGGAATACGCTGAAGTTTCTGGGGTGTGTTAAATTTGCGTTGAAGAAGGAAGGTTTAGAATTTGAAGTAATTGCGGTAACGCCGTTAATATGAGTATTAGCGGAACAACTGGCACTTCTAGGAAAGGTTTGCATGTAAGAAAGAACATGTAAGTGAGAATTATTCTACATGGAAAGATAATTATTTTAAAAATTTACACTGTTGACTATAACTTATAAAGGAAATATAGGCGAGCGGTTCACCCCTAAAAAGATGCTTCTAAATGAAGGTAACCGACTAAACTTTTAAAACAAAAACCTACAGCATGAAACTTTTTTATTCTATAAAGTGTATTTTTCTGATAATTTACATATTTTTTTTATATTTTTCGGCGTGGTCATTCAATCTTTATAAACAAAAAAGTTGTAAAAAAAATTACTCGCCGAATGGCTTTGAAAATAGTTTATTTCGTAAAATGGACCAAAATAAACACTTTTTGTTCTTTGACAAAAATTCGAAAAATGCTTCGTTTCCGAGATATTTACAGTTCAATGTGAAAAAAGTGACGAAATCGACAAACTTTCGGAATTTTTTTCTCAAAAATTACTAAACAGAGTTTAATTCTAAAAAAAATATATCTTCTACTTTAAGATATATTTTTTTGGTATAGGTCAATTATTTTATTGAAGGTCTAAAGCTAAACTCTAGATCCATTGACACATGGATGGAAATTCGAAAATGCTTGTTTGGATTTTAATTATTTCGAAGGAGAAACTGCGTTAGATATGCTTCAAAAATATTTTTGTATCATGTAGTGGAAAATGTTCTACGAAAAATTGTAACTGTTTGTCATCGAACCTGGAATGCTGTGCAGTCTGCGTGCTCAGATGAATGTCAGAATGTTCCATTCGAATTTGATGATGAAACGCTTATTTCAACTCAAGAACTTGTCGAAAATAACGAAAAACTTATTATTTAAAAATTAAATAAAAAGAAATTAATATACTTTTAATCCTCTTAATATTTTTGTAAAATAAAAAGAAAATAATTATCCTATACAATAAATTATTCAATAACTTTTTTATTTTTCGAGACCGCTAGGTCAATTATTATTATTAGGTTAATCTTACGATTTAATAAGCGTATTTAGTTTAGTTTTGGTATAACTTTCAAGTCAATTCGTCATTACTCCGGCTACAAAACCAAACAAAATGATTTTTTGGACATTTATACTGTTAACATATATCGATTAAAAAAAATCATAATAATATTTATTGTAAATATAATATAATCCAAGATATTGTAAAAAGAAAATTTAATTTTGAAGTGTTATCATAATTTTCTTTAAAAGACTTTTTTTACTCGCTTTAGACCGTCAATAAAATGATTGACCCATACCAAAAAAATATATCTTAAAGTAGAAAATATGTCGATTATTATGCTTTTTTTAGAATTCAAATCTGTTCGGTAATTTTTGAGAAAAAAATTCCGAAAGTTTGTCGATTTCGTCACTTTTTTCACATTAAATTGTAAATATCTCGGAAACGAAGCATTTTTCGAATTTTTGTCAAAGAACAAAAAGTGTTTATTTTGATCCATTTTATAAAAAAAAACTTGCTTTCAAAGCTATTCGGCGAGTAATTTTTTTTACAACTTTATTGTTTATAACAATTGACTGACCACGCCGAAAAATATAAAAAATATGTAAATTATCAGAAAAATACCTTTATAAAATAAAATAAGTTTCATGCTGTAGGTTTTTGTTTTAAAAATTTAGTCGGTTCATGTCTTTTTTTAGGGGTGAACCGCTCGCCTAATATGATATAACTATAATTTATGTCACCCATTATCAATAAAATTAATTTAATGTGTTATATTAGTGATATGACCGTCACAAAAAGCACATGTAGTCACTAAAGCGATTACTATAAATCTGATTCTATAGTTTCTCTGCAGCTGTTTTTATACTAAACTTTGATATTTGCAATTCTATCTACATATAAATATAGTTACATAAAAGCAATATAAGGGTACGGTAAAAAATGTAATGATGTTATTATTATTAACATGACTACAGTTTTGTTAAATACTTTCTATTTTACAGGATACATAGAATTGTGTTAAAAATTTTCTACAAATTGTCTTGCGGTACTAAAAAAACATACACTGTGACCCAAAAATCCGGGAACAGTAAGATATCTAGATTAACAGTGAGTTTTTTTACGTGTAAACAAATGTTTACATTCCCCCCCCCTTCCCCCATATGGCGATCTCAAAAAGTCATTCGATCAAGTGGTTCATTTATTTAACGATACGTTTCCAAACAGAACGCCAGTATGAAAATCAACTGTATGCAAAATAATACAAAGTGAAATTCTTAAATAAGCAATCTGTCAAAGAAATATATTGTATCTTTGTTTTATATTTGTTATACAAAATATGTCTTTGAATGATTCCATTATTTAATAATTTCGCGATGCCACTTCATTTTTTATTTGTATTTCGTATAATACCACTGTCGGCGGTGACGTTTTTAGAAATTCTTTTTTGAATTTGCTTTAATTAGCTGTTAAAACTGTCAAAAATAATTACAACTACTTATTTCTTTACATATCACTATTTGTAGCTAACAAGTGGTAATAAATGAAATTTTAACACTGCATTTATATCCTCATTATATTCATTTAGTGTAAGTTCCTTTCTACAGTAATTATTCATAACCAGGAAGAACAACATTTAACATGTCTGCATATGGTGACGAAGAAAAAGAAGATGGTCACGATTAGATCTAATTCAATATTTTTTGGAAAATTTCTATAAATAATTTTACATAGAAACAAAATTGTGGCAAAATATGTTTTCCACGATATTTTCACAATGTATACCTACTATTTTCTACAATAAACACAGAGGTAGACATAAATTGCAAACGCTATTAATAAATTTTACTACAATAGTAGTGATGCATGCAAACATTATTACAATTGAGACAGTTTTTTTTACACAAAATGAAGGATCGCTGTAATATACTGATTTTTTCTGTGTATAGTTATAAGAAGTCAGAACAAAAACAAGCTCATTGCTTATTACTAATGTCAATACCCAGAAGTTTTTGCAAAACCTTTAATTTTTCCTTATAGAAACACCAAGCGGTTTCTAGTTAAACACGAATTACGTTATAATTTTTTATTGTATTTTCAATGCTGCATTTTAGCATGTGCTTAAGTTCCCCGACAGCTATAAAAAGCAACTTAAATTATGGTTCCTTTAAATCTCACTTTAAATAGTTATTATAGGCTTGGCAGGACAAAATTAATGATACCTTTTAACAATGTTCTGATTTCCGGATTTCGTGACTGTTCCTAAAAAATAGCGAGAAGGTTAAAACGTAAGCTACACATTCTTTAGGCACTGCTTTAACATGTATTTCTTGTACTAAAATTTTAAGAACTTGCAAATATATATTTTCTGAACTTGGATTAGATATAAATTTTTACTGTGAAAATTCCGTGAGGGTTCAGACGAAATTGATTTAGCACAGCGGCTGCTCGTCTTAATGTTATGTTAATTCCCTAAAAGTATAAATTTTTGTATAAAGCTTTTTTTGTAAGTTCTTAAATTAAGGTACTTAAAAATCGTTTGGCTTGGAACATACGAGGTTTGTTCAAAAAATAACCAAACTTTTTGAATTACACGCTAATAGTGATATTTAGTGATATGCGGTTGGCAGTATTGCGTTACGCATAATCCAACATTAATCGTGATTTAACATCAATTTTTTTCCTGGTACGTGGAAATAACAATTTTACACATGTTTGTATTAACAAAGGGTTCCATTAAAAAAAATTAAGTCATCCGTCTATTACTGAGAACTTTTATATAACCATAATTACGGTTTTCCTATTTGAAATTGATTAAATAAAATTACCTACTACTAACATTAGTATAATATAGGCTTTTTCATGTTTAAACTAACGATGGAAACTGCAAGTTCATGTCACCTTTAGTGTTGACCATTTTAACTGATATTATTGATAACTCCGAAAATATACGTTTTAGACCCAATATACCTACGTATATCAAAGTAGGTCTTAAATTCAAAAAATGCAATAATACACAGTGTGTTCTATTAAAAAAAATATCTTCGGTAACGCTTAGAAGAAATGAGACACTCTTAATAATGGGAAATTTAAAATATGGGGGAATCAGATTGTCACAATTTTTATTGGAATATTTTTTTTAGCAAAAAATAATCAACTTCGTTATTTTGATAGGTTCGAACGTATTTGTCTAAATCAAGTTGCAGCAATTTTGAAATCCTACGATATTGTTAAGGTACACAACGTTGACAATTAATTTCGCTGTTACTAGGATTTCCGGATTGTTGCGAAGACATCATTCGTTTTCGTAGTTCCTCAACAGTATTAACACCAACATACAACAAGACCATTTCGACCAATGCATTCTCCAGGAAAGTGCTGACTTAACTAATCTTTAATAATTTTCGCGTTATGGCGATAAGCGCCATCATCAAGGTACCACGTTCCGAAGGATTTCCAGCAGAACATCATCCAGTAAATCATCTAGCAAGTTGGGTACTTAAAAGTATAAGTACCATTTAACCAATCTGGTATAACGTAAGGTCCAATGAACCATTCGTTTATTAATTCTGCACAAAATTTACTGGAAACCTTCGCAATGCCCATTTTAAAAAATGCTGTTGGTGGTGATTATCCTTACAGGGTACGAACATGCTGTTCCTTTAAATTCATCCAAAGTGAACTTTTTTATACATTATGGTGGAAACTCAGTCTACGGGAGTTAGTTCCAGGATTACTTGCTTAATTATTATCTTTAAAACATAAGTTGTCCTGAAGTTCCTAAACAAAATAAACAAGTGTGCTCCTATTTGGTATGGGACAATTCAGGAAATGAATCCATATGAATCCTACGAGTCTTAGAAGAGTTCCCAAGAGGTTCACCAAAACCTAACATCATATCAACATATTCACTGCTTTAAATACGACATGCTGCACAATCACAACTGTTAATACCTCGTCCTACCACTTACACTTGACGTGTAGTCTAGTAAAAACCTTTAAAGTAGCAAATCATTGGATAAAAGATTGGCATACTTACTTAGATATTTCTCTAATCCATAGGCGGCCTGTTAGTGTAATTTTAACAAGTAAAAAGACTGGACAAACATGTAAGATTCCGAAAAATATTATTAGACAAAACTTATTGCTTTTGATGGGTTATATGTTTAAAATTTTTGCACTTTCTAACACACTGCATATATAACATGACCATCTTGGTTGAAAGAAAAGTGTAGAAGTTTTGGAAATGTTTCTAATGTATGTGGAAAATTCACTTTAAAGACAAAGTATATTGGTCAAAATATTTACATGTTGCGTTCCAAAATAAACAGGTAAAAATGGGAAAATCAAAAAGTTTTTTGGCAAAACCGATTTATTTTATTCAAAATAGTCACTTTCCGACTTAATACAGCGCTCTAAAAGCGTGTCGAATGAGTGATTTGGATCGTCGGCCAGAATGTCCTTCAAGATGTCGCTACAAGCCGTTTGGATGGCTTCTACGTCCACAAAACGCTTTCCTTTAATCGGCAAATGCATTTTTCCGAAAAGGTAAAAGTTCCACGGTGCCAAATCAGGTGGTTGACAGTTAAAATGCGATTTTTAGTAAAAAAAAAATCTATCACAAATGTCGATCGATGAGATGGTGCATTATCGTGCAACAAACACCAACTTCCTTCTGCGTGAATACGAAAAATACGATGAACCAAACGCTTCAAAACGCCAAAATAGAATTGTGCATTAACGGTTTGGCACGGTGGGATGAACTCTTTGTGGACAATGCCTTTGGAATCATAAAAGCAAAACAATTTTGTCTTCACTTTTGACTTCAACAAACGGGATTTTTTGGGTTTTGGCTTTTGTGGCGCCTTCCTCTGGGCACTTTGACGTTTGATTTCTGGATCATATTGAAAACACCACGTTTTATTACCAGTCACAATGTTGTAAAGAAAGTTTTTGTCCTTTTTGGCCTCCTTGATGATGTCCTTGAATGTTGAATTCTGAGCAATTTTTAGTCGTCAGTCAACTTGTAATAAACCGTGCACACACTTTTCGGTAGCCAAAAGTTCAGCCAAAGTACGATAAATTAATGTTTTTGAGATCAATTCGAATTCTAATTCCATGAATTTCAATGAATATTTCGCCTGATCTTTGATGAATTCACTCACAGTTTTAATGGAATCTGCAGTGACCACGAATTTTGGTTGGCCAACATGTTTCTCATTATTTATGTCCTCTCGACCGTTTTTAAACCGCTTATACCACTCATGAACTTAGCCACGGGATAAACAATCATCACCACAAACTTGGTTCATCAATTGAAACGTTTCGGTAAAAGTTTCATCAACTTTAAAACAAAACCTAATATTATTTCGATGCTCATTGTTGTATAGTTGACACAAACATACTGTTACTTCAGATGCAATAACTCTATTTTCTATTAATCCAAATGTTACGAAATTTTGGTAGTTCGTCGGAGAAAGATCTACCTTTCTGATTGCCAATAGATGGTCCTCACTAGAAATATCTATTTTTGAGAAGTTTTGTTTACTTTGCACCTTATACATATATTAGAATTCAACTGTCTTCCTATCATTTTGCATTGAGTTAGTTTTTATCTGTTTGTTAATGTTGAAATCTATTTTTGAAGGCTCCTATCTCACCCTACTGTTGCCTAATGTCGATTTTTTTTGTAAATTTTACCATACGAAATCAAAAGTTATTAATATTCCTTGAAAATTCCTTAAAACCGGTTCATTAGCATTCATATTTTCTTAAATGCAAATGCAATTTTCCCACCGCGCAGCGCTAATTTTGGTACCGAGAAGATAAATTATATTGTTTGGACGACAAGGAAAATTCTTAATTAGTTCCAGCGTCTACTTTTCCGGGCAAACCCAACTAATCATCCAATTAACTTCATTCTTCCCTGTAAATATAACCAGAGCGCTGAAAACACTAATATAATTACCTTAGTTTTATAAGTACTCTTCAGGCGAGCACAAAGGCCGAACAATGGGGCATTACCGTTGAAAGGAGGCGGCGTGATGGAAGTTTTTTTTTGTGTTTTTGCGTCTTGGATAATTCGTATTGTTTGTCGCTGTCCTTAAAGGTTTCTCAGCTTACTCATATCATATTTCTAGCTACTGAGACGCTGACACCGTCCGCCCATCTGAGCCCTGCCGCGGATGTTTTATGAAAGGACATTTTTTATACCTGCTTAAGCCGATGATACTCGTATTTAGCTGGAAGGTCGTTTATTGTTAGACAGTTTATTAAATTAAAACACCCATTCTTGCGCGCCCTTTCGTTTGATACTAAATTTGTGTCCCGGAAAACACACATTTTTGAGCTCGGAATACCCTCGGCGGTTTGCATTCTTCAGAATGAAGGTTTTCTCCAACGTCAGATATGTTTGTTTGGCAGCTGAAACCTTTCGAACCTTTCTAATTCTGACGCGAATCTCAAAAACTTATTACTTAATAATAATTAATGTAGTAAGAAACTCAAATAGTAACAAATAAATAATTAATAATAATAATAATATCTCTACTCCTCATTCTAATTACAAGAATTAGCCCAGAAGTCGGAGACTTGTGCGGGAGAGGATTATAAACGAAATACTCAAAAATATCGGTCGGGATAATGCATCATATTCTTCTTGCAGCAGCATCGATTTCTCGTGACAAAAAGTAGGTTCTCACCATATCACTTTTTCTTGATGCTTTTTCATAATATCACACAGAATATTGAGAACACAAACATAAAGATACAATGTACCGTCACTAAATACTGAAATAATAACTTTTATCCACAATCACCTTATAATCGAACTTTTATCCACACATATGAACAATTTAAAGTGATGCTTTTATCCACTAGTACTCTATTTCACTAGTAGAATAATGAAAAAATAATAAATCAAATTTAATTTATTTACTTATTAACATTAACATTTCATTTATTTCGTCTTTTGTTTTATCACATTTAACTTCCTTTCCGTTAATAGTAATCCTTGTAGCATTGTTCCCATCATTTTTGGAAGTATAACATCTGCCGAAGTTTGTGAAGAATTTGCACGAGTTACGAATGTCTCTTCTTGTAAGGAACAGCCATATTTTCCTTGAATTTTCTTTGCAATATCAAGTTTGTTAGATATAGACTCCTCAACATAACTTTCTGCTACAGAGGAAATCTTCCATCCACCATGCCGTTTGATGGTTGTAAGATCAGTACCTTTATTGGCCAATAAAGTTGTTGAAATGCGCCTCATACAATGGCCAGTATATGCTTCTGGAATTGCGATATTGGAATGAAGCAACTATTGAGGGTATCTTCGCCAATATGTTGATTCCAACAAGCTTAGAAGCATGTTTTTGATTGATGTATATTAAAAAGAACCTGTCTTGTGTTACGGGAGTTATTGGGAGCAGAGAAATATATTTTTTGCATATTTCAACAACATTCACGTAAAATCCTTCTTCTGTAATTGTAACTTCACAATCTCCTTCTCATAAAGCGATATACTGAAAACTAAAATAAATGGAATAAAATGAAGTGGAGACGACATATGCGTTTACCTTCGTAAGCATTCGTAATAGGATTGGATTCTGATTAAATTTAAATTACGCAAGGTGCACCGTTTATCTGTAATCTAATAGTAGTTGGGGCATACGGTCCATAGAATAGTTTCTCGCAATATCAGCAATTAGGAGTCAAACAAAAGAAATTTATTTGCAAGAAAAAAATGCGATTCTGATTCAGATATTCTCTGAATAAACACAAAAATAACCCAGACGAATTGAAGACGAAAAGAAACTAGAAAAGAACCAGCTTGCAGTAAAATAAGACCTGCAAAATATTGTCATAACAAAATTTAGGCAATACTCAACAATTTGAACAAGTAAAGTGTATTTCATATCGAAGGGGAAACAGCTATAGGGTGACTCAAACAAACCCAGAAAAGGACAGTGGTTGTAAAATCTTTAGGAACATTTTTTTTTTGTAAAAGTAGAAAAGAATAGCTAGATCAGGGGAAAATACATTTTTAAAATAAATAATTGTAGTTATTTCCAAATTGTGCCTTTGCTTTTGCACTGTAAAAAAATTGGTGTGATTGAAAGCAATACAAGTTCGGAGTGATTTCATTGATTATGACTGAGTATATTTTCACTTAATATTGAGCATTTTGATCATTTTACTCATTTATGATAATATTTGAACTACTACTGAGTACTTTCACTCAAATATAGGCACCCGTTAAATAAATTCTCCAGATAAACTCCTATTTGGTGCACTTGTACCTAAATCGGAGTAAATGTCCTCATTATTGAGTGACCATACCCCATTCTATGGTTGTCGTGTGTTGTCTTTCTCAGTTGTTTGATTTGATATATTGAGTCTCGATAAATATTTGATTAAATAAACGGATAGTTATATTGTTACCTATACTTACTTACGTATGTGTAACGTACAATATCAGTTAACCAATTCCTTTAATCGAGACCTAAAATATTATCTCTAAAACAGATCTGTATAGAAACCACTGTGGCAGCTTAGTGGTTTATGACTTTACACAGTGATATTTAAGTTAAAATTTAAATAGAATATAAACTGAGTAAAAAAATACTCAATAAACAGTTAAATTTAGAGAAAAAGTAAAAACTCTTAATTGGCTTTACATACTCAGAATAGAGTCAAAAGTCACTCTCTTGATAGTTAGCAGACACTCGGATTTGAGTAAAATACACTCATTTTTGTTGCAATAGTTTCACTAATAAAATTTTAGATGTCCTAATAGAGTGAAATTTTTAATTTATGTTTAAATTAACGAAAATGTAATAATGTAAATATCATTTTGTAACAATATATTAAGTTTTGTTTATATGCAAGAATATAACTCGCTTTCGAAACACATTTTTTTTATCAAATCGAAAATTGCAACATATAAAACTATGGTACCCATGTAAACCTGCGAAAAATAAAAACCATAATTCCAAATTAAAAACAAAATTCTAAATTCAATGAATAAAAAAATCCTATACAGTGTATTGCTTCGCCCTGTATGTAGCTGCAACTACCGTTGAAATATGTTCTCCTTTTTATGATTAATTTGGTATATTACTCGTTAAAACAACACGGCAGACAAGCAAAAGTCTTTTTTACGGGCGAATTACTAAAGAATTTATGTCCGTCGCGTATTTCTCAGGAGACTAATGACGTGAAACGGTATCAGAGTTTGATTAAGCGTAGACAATGGTTGTAGCCCCGTTTTTATTAGGGATCTCGGGGAATTCATCGGGGGGTGAACTTGATCAGCGCTCTGAGAATCAACACATGTTTTTTTATTATGGGCATTAACATTTTTATCTACCGTTAATAATCTTGACTAATATCTATGACATGCTGAGAGATCGTTGGTATAATTTTGATAGATCATGAAATGCGTGATATTTAACAGTGCTCCTTTATTGCAGGCGATAATCGTTAACTGTCGTTGAATGATTGACACGGAAAATTGCTGTTTATGCACTGGATGGTATTGAAAACCATGTCATACAGTGCAACGAGTATATTAAAGGAGATATTTTTTATTTAATGTTAGAACATTGCATACATATTTGAATGTTGTATTTCGAAGATTGTATTGTATTTAATTTTATTATATTGAAATGCATTGTTTAAGAATAACCAGATATCTTCAGATGAAAGTACCTATTTCAGTATTTCTTTACTTCTACAACTTTACATTCTCTTGTAATAAATATTGTTTGTAATGAACAAATATTATGTTGTGAATACCCCATTTATTAAATAAAGCCAAGTCTGTTTTTTGAATTGATTTTAAATGATTTGACTGAAGTAAGCTGAGACTTTTTTGTTTGTATTCAACTATCCCTACTTATTAAGTAAAACTAAATATCTGCTGGAATTATTGTACAAAGGTTAAATTTTCTTTGGTATAATCAGACGAGAAATTTAACAATAACGTACACTGTAAAAAATCGGTGACTACTTCGATTTGAATTTCGAAAGTTTGGGATATCGGGTTTTCAACTAAAATAATGGCGTCCACGTACCACTTCCGGTTATACCGGAAGTCGCCATCAACTTGCTTATTTTAAATGGAACACCCTATATATTATTGTAATTTTGGATTCTACGTGTTATTTTAGGTGGACATTTATGAAGCTTCCCTATTCCTAAAATTAACCGTTTTCAAGATATTTAATTTTCTTCAAAAAAATGGAAAGAAAAATGACTAGCTTCAAACCATGTGTATTTTATAGTAAGAAAGATAAAGCAACAATATTTAACAACTTTTAAAGTGACTTAATTGCATACAGGGTGCTAGAAATTTAATGCCGAGTTTAATTAACTTCAAACCTTCATGAATCGTTTTTTTTTAATGGAACGCCCTATATGTTTTTCTATATTCTGATACACAATTTTATTCTTTTTCGAACGGTAGCAGGGTTTCCTATCTCTTCAAGGAATATATGAACGTAAAATTTTCCGCTTTTTTCATTTCCGGGGTCAGAAGTAGGGCATCCCATTTGAAAAAATTAACTTGACCTTGAAATAACCTTTAAGGTCAAGGTCAAGGTCAAATCTAGGGTCCCCATTGAATAGCCAGGGAAAAATCCTAAATCTTTTGTCTGAATCATTTTTCCTCAAAATGCATTTTTCGAGAGTTATTGTGCTGTTTCCATACTTTTGGGACACCCTGTATGCACAGACGAGTCAAAATTTACGAGAGAATGTATTTTTAATAAACATAATACTCATGTGTGATTATCTGAAAATCCTCATGTTATCCGGGAAAGAAACTTTCAAAATAAATTTAGCGCAAATGTTTTTTGTCTAATTAAAGATAATCAAATTTCTTACCATAGCTACGAAGAAAATTTAAGTGCCGACAGATATCTCAATATTTTGCAAACGGTTGTGGCAGATTTTCTAGATGATATACCTTTAGACCAACTAAGGAAGTGTTGGTATCAATTAGACGGGGCTCCACCTCACTGTCACAATCAAATCGATCAACAGCTGACTGAAATGTTTAAAGATAGATGGATGAGACGCCTAGGACCGTGGAATTGGCCAGTAAGGTCTCCCGACCTCACTCCAATAGATTTTTATGTTTGGGGAGTAATAAAGCAAAAAGTTTATTCTACACCCGTTGCTTCAAAAGAGGATCTGATTGCTCGAATACGAAGAGCGTTCCATGAATTGTGTTTTCTCTAGAATCCACAAGTGCTTATGTGTTAATGGGGGTCATATTGAACACTTATGACTTTTTAAGTCATTTTTTTATCTTAGTGCATTATTATTATCAACATACATAATTAAAATTGTGTATTACTATGTTTGAAGTTGATTTTTTAGAATTCTTCTTAACTTTATTCTGCTCATTGCTGGAAAATTGGGATATGTCTCATTAAAAACTGTAAATATTCTGCTTAGAATCCCATTGCAACGTCTGTGAATAATAAATAACTGTAACTCATTTTGTTGTAAGAAATAAACAGTTTATTTTGCCCAAATAAATTATTTCATTACGATAAACTACTGAAATTCTATTACAGAGCACAACCATGAACATTTTTTTGTTAAATATAATTGTATTAAGCGGAATTATTCATTATAATTTCAATATTTAAATCTTACATATTGTTATAATAATTAAACGATTATTTATTTTGGTTAAATAAGTGATTGCGGTAAACTAATGATTTTTTGTATGTATGCAATAATCCTCATTTATTAAATTATGCTAAATCTATATTTCTGAAACAAAACACAACCATATATCTTTAATTAACTGTTAGTATACTTTAGTATCTACAATTTTATATTTTGTTGTGGTAAACAAACGATATATTTCGTTTAAATAAATTATTTGGTTGCGATAAATTAACATTTTATTGCTTCTATTCAACCGTCGTATTTGCTAGACGAAATCAAATCTGCTTACTTGGAACCGAATCATTTTCTCGGTTTATTAGAGCATGATGAAAATATTAACTTATAATTTTGTATTAAAAGTAGCGTATTCTGACGAATATTCTTGTCTGTGACAGTCCCCCCTCGCATCGCTCGGCCCCGGTGCAGCACCGTGCACACCCGTGGGCTCGCAGACGACCCATTATTAAATTTGTCTTCATTTTGATATTTAATTATTTTATGGCAAGCTTTGTCGTCAAAGCTGAGCGCGTTGTCGCAACTCGAGGCCGACTCAATTAATGCAGTAATTAAAGATGCTTTAATTAATTTTGACTCGGTTTCCAGAGGTTACTGATTTCTTGTTTTACGGTATAATTCCGAGAATTATATGTTTAATTGTCATTATCTAAACCGCTTTCGCGTGCAGGGAATTTTCTTTGTTGCCGTTGATGAGTTTATTTTTTCGCTGCCGTGTTGTTCGGAAATACCTAATTTTATTTAGATTTTTTGAACTCTTAACAACAAATTTTTTAATGCCATAAGATCTGGTCGTTATATTTATCATAACGGCTGTTTTGAGAGTTAGGTAACTAAGAAAAATATAGTTAACATATTAGAACTCAAGACGTGAAAGAAATTAAGTATTAAAGTATTATATACAAATTTCTTCTAAAAAATCTTATCACACTAAGTCAATATTTTTCGATACCAGAAATCAAGAATTATAACAACAATATCTGGTAAGCAGCTATATACAGGGTTAGTCAAAAGTATGGAAACCTCCAAAAATCAAGTCGATTTTTTAAAATGGCGACCCTCCTTTCCGACCTCGGAAATGGAAAGAGCAGAAAATTCTGCATCCGAATATGACATTAAACGTGACCTCAAGGTCAATGGTCAAGTTCAGTTCAAGGTCAAATGTTGATTTTTATTGTAATTTTTTATTTTTAACTACTGAATCAGAGGGAGTGACATCTTTAAATATATGCCCTATGGTCAAGGTCGAAAGAACATGCCAAGGTCATGTCGGTTTTTGGAGTAGTGAACCCTTATTTCAACGCTAGAAATAAGGGAGCGTAGAATTCTACATGTTATTATGATCTTAAACATGACCTTAAGGTCAATGGTCAATTTCAGTTCAAGGTCAAATATTGATTTTTTATTGTAATTTTTTATTTTTAACTACGGAATCAGAGGGAACGACATCTTTGAATAGATACCTTATGGTACTCCTTAGTGACCTTGATCTTGAGGTCAAAGGCAAGAGCATGCCAAGGTCATGTCGGTTTTTGGAGTAATGACCCCTTATTTCAACGCTAGAAATAAGGGAGCGTAGAATTCTACATGTTATTATGATCTTAAACGTGACCTTAAGGTCAATAGTCAAGGTCAGGTGGTGGTCATGTGATTATTCCGGGTGTCATTTTTTATTTTCGACTTTGGAATAGAAAGGTCAGATCATATTTAGTGACCTCAAAATCACTAAGGAGTACCATCAGGTATCTACTCAAAGACTGTCACTTCCTCTAATTCCGTAGTTAAATATAAACAATTACATTAAAAATCAACATTTGACCTTGAACTGACCTTGACCATTGACTTTGAGGTCATAAATGTCATATTCAGCTGCAGAATTTTCTGCTCTTTCCATTTCCGGCGTCAAAGAGGAGGGTCGCCTTTTAAAAAAAACAGACTTGATCTTGATATGACCTTGAACCTTGGCCTTGACCTCAAAGTAAAGGTTACCATCGGATGCGCCGTGAAAAATGCTGAGACTTTTATCTGATGTTAATGGGGTGTAATAGTGTAATAGGAATAATTGTCTACGGAATTGAATTCAGCGCCTCAAAATACGTAAGAATATAGTTTCCCAATCGCCTCTAATCGTTCTCCACGATTTTGTCTTTCAAAGTTATTTACCAAGATGTCCAAGAAGCTCGTTTTCGAATAAAAAAATCTGGACTCCAAAATGGCGTTTTCTTTGAGGAAAATGGAAGAGATTTTTTTCTTAGAAATGCCTTTGATAATAGTAATAATCGAATTTGCAGAATGTTGCCGAAATCCTGAGGCTCCTAATGATACTAACACCCCTTGTCTCCGCCACTGGTTGAGGCAATTGTAAATCAATTTAGCATTACTTGCGTTTAGATAAATCGGGTAACCCCAGTTTCATTTGTCTACATCATGTTTAGCTGAGCGGCGGGGGCTAGGTTCCGTTGCTCTTCGTAAGCCTTCTGATCAGAATCAGATTGTACCCTATACCGCTGATCATTCGATAAACATTTACACTTTTTTGGTTTAAATCTTACTCGTTACACTTATTTTGTGATACATAATAGTATAACGCACTGCCTTTTAATATTCGGGAAGCAGATACTAGCGAAATTTATATTTTTTTGGTAGAAATATAATTTTTAATCTATTGGAAACTGTTTTGACGATATTATTATCTAAAATATAATCTTTATTAGGCAAGAATTTTTAATGCAATTATTTAAATCAAGTTTTAGTTAATTATTTTATTTATATTATATTAATTTTCTTTTTATTTTATTACTATGTAATAAACGAAAACTATTTTTTGTACTTGTAATATTTTTCGTTTTATCTATTTTAGTATGTAGCGTTTCGTCTCTCCAGAACCATCATCAACCTCAATTTTTTAATTGCCACCCTGGAAATTTTCTTAAAGTTTTTGCAATTTGCAACGAATACATTGAAGATTAACTTTTCGAGATAAAACGTCTGAATTTGGTTCGGGCTGAGGCAGTACAGTATTGGGGGATATGAAGGCTCGCAAAAAATGTAAGTAATAAAATTTCCAGGGTCGTTAATGATGGTTCTGGAGAGACGAAACGTTACATATAATAATTGATTACACCATTCGATAGAGGGCAAAAAGTTGCCATGAGAAAGTGTTCGTCTTTTTTCAATATCATCCCAAATAAGGCTGAAATGAAACAAAGACAGATTTTGAAAATTTCGGTCTTTTTCAAATATTTCGAAAACTAATCATGTTAGCTTTGATTTTTTTGAGGTATAATGTTGGTCCCCTGATTGTGTAACTTTGCCTCCATTTAAGCTACTTATGTATGTCTTACCGTCTCCGAGATCCCTGTAAAATTAAAAGAAATTAAAACATCTAAGTATTGGAGCAAAATGGTATTCATCATATCATTTTTGTTACTCAAAATTACCGATATGAAAAAACTTTATTTTAATTTGTATCCTTCTTTTCCGAGTAAATTCTCCGTACCTAGCCCCGCCCAAAGTGTTTCCATTATAAAACAATTATGCGTTTTAATTACTAATGCGTTTAATTTAGAATATTATTCAAAGCAACTACGCAAATTAATTTCTATATAAGTTCGTGGAAAGGGCTCAAAGACGGAGTTTGAGATAAGGATTTAATTAACAAGGCTAAGGCATTCAGAACTTGTTTAGATAGAGAATACGTGAATCGGGGCTCCGCCCCCAACCCCTCCTAATTACGTTCCATTAAGGCAATTAACTTGCAACGGCGTACTTTCGGCGCTGCGACCTCCTTGCTTTATCAACTCTAACAAACCAATTATGGCAAAATTGTCTCAGTTTTGTGTTAATTCTGAGGTGGTTTGGAGGCTGTAAGTGTTTTTTGGCAACACTGTAATTACTTGTGCAAGCTAGATCAAATTTCGACTGTAATACAAAACTCCTACTTTGATTTTTCTGTATTTCTTAGTATTTATTTATTTTCTGTTACACAAGTGAGTGTAGGTGAGATAGAATTAGCGATATCTGATTGTGGCATTACAAATTACAAAACTAATAACAGAGTTGATGATTTTAATTGTTGGATCCAGATGAACCTAATACTAATAGACGTTAAGATAGCGTAAATTTAATTTTCCTGTTCTTCCAATCCTCATGTATCTTCTTTTACACCAGTGAAATATCAGTAAGATGAAAATGGTGACATCTAGTGGAGGAAATACAAACCTAGTAACAGTGCAATTCCAACAATTAGACTATTAAACAAATAATGACAAGAATGAAACATGAAGGAACTGTTTTAAATAATAGTCTGGACACGGCATTCTTTCAGGACTGATTTTAATTTCAGAAATAAGAAAAAATCGCAAGGAGCCAAGTCTGGCGAGTAAGGAGGGTAAAGGAGGACAGTTCTTTGATTTTTGGTATAGAACTGACGAATTGGCAAAGCTAATTTTGCGGGCACATTGTCATGGTGCAAAAATTCGTAATGCACAATTCCATTAAAGTCGGAAAAAACCGTCACTTTGACATTGGATCCATACTGACGTGTTTTCTCGGGACGTGGAGATCTTTTGCTAATCCCTTGTGAAGATTGAACTTTTGTCTAAATGTCGTAGCTGTAAACCGAGCTTTCTTCTCCAGTTATGATCCTTTGAATGAATGTTTCATCGTCATTGGACTGTTCAGACAGTTGCCGACAAACGTCCAAATGATTTTCTTTCTGTTGTTCGGTCATCAAACAAGGAACACATGTTCAATTGTTTAGTCAAAATTTCATGGCATGACCCAATTGGGATGCTAACCTCTTCTGCAATTTCTCTGACCATTAAATTGCCGATTTGCAAGCATCAGATCTTTGACTTTCTGAACATGGGAATTATCAGTTGAAGTCGAAGGCCTTCGTGGTCGAAGATCATCTTCAACTGACTGACAACCACTTATAAATAGCGAACACCATTCGTAACACTGTGTACGACCATTATGGTAAATATTTTCACAGTGTTCTACTAAAGTATATTTCTTGTGGAATTATACAAAATACTTTTTATCTACTCGTACTAGCACATCACGAAAGATACATTGTCATGCTGAATTTTATACCATGAGGTTGTTCTTTATTGTACAAAGCCTAATGAAGTCATTATAGTACTATTTCTATAATGCAAAAAATGCCTATTACACCAGAAATTTTATTCGACCTGAACTATGTATTATAAACATTAAAGACTAAGTTATTGCAGTTTATGAAATTAATGACAAATGGTGATCTTAAAATGGTTACATCAATCATCTCCAAGACTTGATGAGTTGATGAGGATTTTTTCTTCTCACAGTGGCAAAGCAGCACTAGAATTCAAAAATGTAGAATATTCAATAAACTAAAATCAAAATCTAAAGAAAAATGAAAAAGCACAAAAATGTTGGGAATGAAAGTAATATGGTCAAAATAAAACTAAAAGAGACCGCGTTTATTTTGTTCATTGGTGACAGATGCGTTCCGAATTATTGTTGATTGAGTATTCTTAACGTAAGAGGTAAATAATTATTATTATACAATATTATACCTCTATGGACGGTACAATCAACCTTTAGAGTAATATATGTCCTTGGATTCTTGTTGGCAAATATTAAAAGATGAATTAAATAATAATGGAATAAATGCCATATAATATCTCTAACTGTGGGAACAAGCAAAAACCAACAAATTTAAACTATCAAAAATAGTCAATAAGAATTGTCACTTCAGAAAACGAAAGCAGATTTATTTTCGAAACGTCTAAAACTTTTTGAAATGTGCGATATATAGCGTTGTGTATTTTGTATTTGTCTGCTTTCTTTAAAGTGAAATTTTCAGATAGCCACTATACACTGTAAAAAAAATTTCACTCGATTTACTCAATTTTACTCAATAACGTATTAATTTCTGTCCACACCCGATTGAGTGAAAGTTTTACTCTATTAGTATGAATACAACTAAAATTTTATTAGTGAAACTATTGCAACAGAAGTGAGTGAATTTTACTTCTATCAAGTGAGTGACTTTTGACTTTATTCTGAGTACGTAAAATCAATTAACAGTTGACTTTGACCCTAATATAATTTAAATTTATCTATTATTGAGTAATTTTGTACTATGTTGTCAAACCACTGTATTTAAACATAATTTTCACCAAAATAACCGGATTAGCAGACACCTGTCCAGCACAATACGCCATACACCACTAACCTAATGGGGACGATGGGAATAAACAAAGACAACGCACGACAACCATAGAATGGGGTGGGGATACTCAATAATGAGTAGCTACAAGTGCGCCAAATACGAGTTTATCTACAGAATTTATTTAACAGGTACCTATATTTGAGTGAAAGTACTCAGTTTCAGTTCAAATATTATCACAAATGAGTAAAATTATCAAAATGCTCAATATTGAGTGAAAATGTACTCAATAATTTCATACAATACATTCACTCTGACTGAACATATTCCCACAAGGATTTATTATTTAATTAATTTTTTTTTCAAACGTACCCAATAAATAAATAAAGAAAGAAGACTCCAAAAAATACTAATCTATAGGGTGTCCCAATTAAAAAACTGAGATATAGTTTATATCTTCGAAATGCAACACCCAATTGTTATATAATTATTTCAAATCGTGAGAGAATTTCATAAATTTGTGATCTCGACCACTGTTTCCTAAATAGAAAAACAAAAAATATACGGGGGACAGAATGACCCTGTACATAATAGTAAAACTGCTGAAAAATCGCCAGAATTCAATTACGAAACAGTTGCTGGGCCAAACGTCGGGAAACAGAAAGTAACACAACACCAACAACCTCCCTCGCCCCGCCGTCGCTCGGCGAACAACGCAGAACACAGTAACAAGTTTTAAACAATCGCGGGCAGCGTCGGCCGTCACGTGACCGCCACGCGTCGCTGCAAATTACACGTCATAGGGCTGATTAGCTGGATACAACAAAGAAGACCACGGTGACATTGATGTGTATAGCTACCAATTTATTAGCGGGGCTCTGTTTGCCAGACCACCACTGCCGAATATATAAAATAGACTCTCACCCTCACATAATGAAGGCTATTAATGTTGAGCCTCGGAACCGATTATTGGGGTAGTTAACTTTGTTTCGAGGGGTTGTTTCGTAAGATTGTGTTACTACGGGTATTAGAATGCTTGTAAATAGGAGTTTTGGTCGGTGGTATTTTCACACGTTGCACAGTTTTCCAGAAATAAATAGTTTATTTAATAGAAATATTAATTTTTATGTTTAATCACAGAAAATTTATTTTTAATACTAAGTCTGCTACCATACCAAAAATAGTAGATACATATTTTTGCGAAGTAGCCTATATACTTAATATAAATATTAGAAGTGATCATAAATTCGCAAGGACATTAGAATAATGATAGTAATAACTAAATAATTAAAACTGATTTTAATACATACATACACTAAAAAAAATTTTAATTTTAAAAATTACGTAGATAGTAGGTTAATAGTTATTTTGTCGTCATACTAGGTATAGTTGTTACGATCTCAATGGGAGCCGCGTAAATACATTTAACTCATAAATTCTACGGAATCCATAGACGTCCAGAAAAATTTAGCCCTGTCTCGTATAGATATACTATATTCCGAGCTATATTACCATATAATTACCATACGATTGTCAAGTTTTTTATGTTTAAAATCGCATTATAATAAAGCATGTCGTAAAATATCTAATGATTTATCATTATAATCAGGATAATCGGTTAATTTATCTCGAATTATATTTAAAGTAGGAACTTTATTTTCTTTATACATATTATAAATTGTGCGCCGCATTACATCTTGTAAAATCGTCGATTTTCTTTAATTTTGTATTTTTCCATTTCCTCTTTGTACCGTGATCAATCCTTCTTTAATTACATCATAAATTGTCGTTTTTGATATCTTAGTTAATTCGTTAATCCGCTTCCTAACTTTTTATCACATTGTTCACTATTTTCAATTTTCAAACATTCATATACAGGGATGACCAAAAGTACGGAATAAAATTCATATCTTTTGAATGAGTTTGAACGCCGAAACACGTTAACTGATTTTGATTTTTCCCCATCTTTCGGTTACATAATAATTAATTTTTCTTCAACCCCCTAAGCCCCAGCTATCCCTACTTTTTTTTCAAATGAAAACATAAGGCATGAGGGGGCTCGTTGAAAAGCTTATAGAAAACCGAATTCAGCCATACCTAATAAACAAGTTTTATTTTTTCAATAACAAGTTTTTTTTCACTATTTGGCATTCTCTAAGACGATAATAAAAGCTGTCCACAGCATTCTGAATGACTTCAGCTGGTAAATTATGTATCTCCGCCCTAATCTTGATCTTTTTATGTGTAAATCTTTATTTTTAAACTCTGAGTTTGTTTCGATACTTTCGACAAAAACCGGTTCCACTATTTGGGGATTTTCCCGAGTTATTTCGTTATCCTCCGCTTCAAAGAGTCTCCAGAGAGCTACGCTAAATTACTAGATAATTACATATGTATAACATTTATTTTTAATAACTATTACCCTTTACTGGTTACGATATGAACAAATAATAATATCAACTAATAAATAATATGTATTATACCAACAACATACCCCGCCAAGCAATGCTCTGCACGGCACTGGCAAAGCGGCAAAGCTAAGTGAACCCGTGTACCATAAAAAAAAATATTTACGACCTAGTGGACCAATGCAGGTTTGCTTTGACGACCAGCGCGCCGCCGTCAATTCTACATCAGGCGGACTAGTTTATCAATACCGGACTCGCCGAAAATTGCTATTCGAGTGTAAATTATGAGACAGATCATGGCTAAAGCATAGGAAGAAATTTCAGGAGAAGTGCCTACGGTTCTGTGCTTTAAGATTTATAGGTTCCATTTGACATTGTAACAACTATAATAGCTTTGATATTACCTCAGGAGTACTGCAGGGCTCAGTGTTGGGACCTTTGCTATTCTTGATATACGTATATACTTCCGATATCCTCTAGTCTTTAAAAAATTATAAGATTCAGACGTATGCTGACTATACCCAGCAATATTTCGATTTTCATCATACTGACTATCTTCATGCAGCAGAATTTATTAACGAAGAATTACTTTGTGAACTTTCTGATGATAATAATTTAAAACGTAATCCTTTAAAATCTTAGTTAATGTTATTTGGTAACAAAAAAACTAAATAATTTTTTAAAAGATAATTTTGGCATTCGATTGAATAATTTACGCTTACCTTTTGTGTATTCAACCAAAAATTTGGGAATCATTTTAGATTCGGATTTTCGATATAGAGATTAGGTACGTAAAAATGTTTAAAAATATCTTTCACTGCATCAAGGCTTCTGTATTCCAATGGGCATATTTTAAATTTTTCTTTAAAAAAATAACATAGCGAGTCACTAGTTTTATTAAATTTCAATTATTGTGATTTTATATATGGTTACTGTTTAGATGGGTTTTCTAAGAATCGCATACGAAAGGTACAATCTTAAAAGCTTAAGCTGTGTAAAGCTTATGCAGAATTAAAAAATAGCTATTGTTTTGATGAAAATAGGGAAACAGCTATAGTAGGTTCCTTTGCTACATTTTCAGTCATAACTCCTTAATAAAACTAAATTTACATAGGTTTAAGACTAGCAAATAATAATTCCAACAATAATAGTGATAGCATAATAAAGGCACCAGTCGTCTTACTATATTTCGTGAAGGTCTTCGTTTTTCTGGATATCGAGCAGCAAATTCTCTACATGTTCTTGAAATTACTGTGTCATATTGTCACATAAATAACAAACAAATTAAAATAGTCCTCATTTTTATTTAAATTTTCTGCAAAAACTATTCATACACAACAATAATTTGACATTTGTCAAGTTATTTTAATTGATTTTGGAGTGTTTCTAGTCATGGCCAATTTGATAACAGGTCTGATAAGAGGAAAACAGTCCAAAAATAGAAAATTGCAAATATCTCTAAAAGTAGTAAAGGCAATCCTAACAATGCTTGTATAACTAGAAAGGAAATTTCAATCTGCATACAACAGAATAAAAAAATACAGGGTGTTCTACTTAATTTAACAAAGTTATTGCTGCTTGAAGTTATTAAAATGTAACAGCAAAAATGAAACACCTAGTATTAAATGCTTTAATTGGTTGGTATACCATAATTTAGTGTTACCTACGCCCTTTACGGGTGCCAAAAATTTACGTGATATCACGCTCGCGAAAAGAGTTACTAACATCTTTGCGGACCCTTACATCTGTCAATTTCACATAGAATCCTAAAATGAAATAATATATAGAGTGTCCCATTTAAAATAAAGAAGTTTATGTTGACCTCCGGTATAACCGGAAGTGCCATAAAATTCTAAACATGTTGACTGTGTTGACCCTACTACCTTTGGTAGGTAGCCAAATTTTCAGATTTATCGGATCAGTATCTTCCGAGATATCCATAGTGGCGATTCATAGATATGTTCAGTTCACTCACATTTTTTGTGTAAAAAAAAATTGCAAATATATAAAGAGTCGATGTAAATTTCCACAATTCCTATCAGTGTATTACTTTTTAATATCTCCTAAGTGCTTTAATTTCTCTAATATGTTTATAAGAAAAGCTGTGATGTGCAGGGTATAACTAAAATGCTTGGACACACTTTGGTTACCTCAAATTAACCAAAATAGTTCCTAAAGTGTGTGCCCTCAAACGTTACAGCGTGTAAAAATTATTGAAAATATACTGATAACTTCAAGTTGAAAACAAACAGCTTTCTAGTCTAGATTAAATTTAAAATATATAGTATAAGAAAAATGTCAACGAAAATTTCTGTATCCTAATAGAACTACACTTCCAAATGTAATAATAAACCTAACCCGCAAACAAAATCGCCTTAGCTGTTATTTTATAATTCAATAATAATAATATTTTTTGATTAAAAAATAATAGGTACTCTGAAAGAAATGGGCTTATTAAACTGTTTATCTAGAATAATGTGTATAGCGCATATTAAAACTTTTATAACCAATATACAACTTTTATTAAAAAAAAGCAATCATCTCCATACTCATTATTCAATCGAGTTTAACTGGAAGGTGCTTAATACACCTTATGCATCTATGAAATAAAGGTTATAATGAATTACTTATACATTATTAGGTGTTATAGACTTTATGTTCCAATTGTATAGTAGGGAAGATTTGTTGTATAAAGATCAGTATCCGAATTTGTATATAACAATTGTATTAACAGAATTATTCGTTCTTATACTGAATATGTTTCCGTTTTTAACGTGTAAAACGCGTCTTATAATGGTTAAGTGATCGTCACCTCTCGGTGCATAAATCGGTTATGATCGTAAAATATCCGACAGTCCGCTATGCATCGACTTACGACTATTACACGTCTAGTTTCATGAAAATGGGCAGTATGTGCACATGTTTTGTGGGATACATGATCATATCGCGTTGTGTGAAATGGAAAATTATTATGTAAGTATCTAACTGTTTTATGGCTTGTAATTGTTTTGTTTTTTCAAATGTAAATCTTGTCTAAATCTTAATTATTATTATTTTGTAGGTCCTATTAGAAATCGCTGATGTTAAGTTTTACATAAGATGGAGGAATAGAAGGTTAATGGTGACAAAGAAGAGCATGGGTATAAAGTCAATCAACCAGAGGAAATAAAATTAGATGGAAAGAAGCTCAACCTTTCAGGGGATGCTTCATTCTTAAGGTGGAAGAGTTATAGTGCAAATTCTCATGTAATACAAGAAAATACGGGTGCGTCGTTGCTAAGAAAATAAACTGGACAGTTTTGGGAGCGATTTGTCATCATTTTTAATGCTTAAAAGTATGTTTTATGTATGTTTACATTAGAACCTTAGCTTGTAATTACAGTTATCCAATAAAATTTCTGAAAACTTAATGTCATATGTTTTTAACTCATACAGAGTATACAACAGTTTAATACATTTATTATTATAAAACTTATAACCAGTACTAGATGTTCTAATAACGATATGGAACACTTTAATAACAGTTATTGCTATTATTTCGTAAAGGGTATAAAAAACGTTGTATACTAGTTATACAATAATTTAATAAAGAATAAGGTTTATAGTCACTATACAACTGTGCTATACGCGTTTTATATCCAATATTCACCTGTTTAACTGTCACATATAGTATACAATGGTCTTATAATGGCATATAGAATTCTAATAAAGAATAAAACGCATTTCTTTCAGTGTAATAATCATAAATAATAATAGTTTTATGATTCAAATATATGAACATATCATCTAGAACATCAGTAAATTTTTGTAAGTCATGAAATATAGGTTATATGAATGAAAGAGTCGTACATATTTAATTTAAAAGTCGAACAAACTAATGATATATAAAAGTTCGTTGTGTGATCCACTGTTGAGAGCTCCAAAATAAATTGTTACGTTTTTGTTTAGGTATTTTAACAAAACCAATTCGTTTTATTAATTATTTAATTGTAATATTGATTATCCATAAGAAGTCCTCTTATTTAATGATTTTAAGGCCTTTGCCGGTGATATTTAAAGTACGATAGTTTAAGGTTGTTACGCCATGGCCTACATACGTTGTCGCCACCAGTGACAGACTTACATTGGGAGCTTTGACCTACCCTTATTGTTCTGTTGGAGTGGACACGCTATAAAAACTCCTAAGCCTGCCCTGACGTTTATTTCAATTCTTGTTGGTTCTCTAGTGGCCTTGTAGTTGGTCGCATCCAATGCTTTCAAAAGTTTCGTCGGGCTTCGCTGTCGACATCTTCAGTGGTGACTCTGCAGAAGCTTTGCCGGGACTCAGTCTTTTGCAGAGGAGCAATTTTGACCGTACCGGCCCTGGAATCAACACTAAGAACCGAAACAAATATCAATTCGCCCCCACAGAGCCCAACCCGAGAAGAAGAGTAACAGAATCCTAGCTAAAGTAAATAAATAAAGTAAATGGCGGCTACTTCGTACATAAGCCACAACATAACGACCCCAAAAACCATCGTACTTTAGGCTCTAATTTACATCAAATTTACTCAATTATTTAATTACCAAAAATTATTTACTTATTACCAAACACCCCAAACGTCTAATCTAATCCAATAGTCTTTTTATAAAATGTTATTGTTGTTGTTGTACACTCAAACTAACATCTCATGTCACTGAATTGCATTTTTTTTTATTCCTGATCGAATTTGACACTGACATTGAGCTACAAACAATATTAAGTACTATTTTAGTTTAAAATAATTATACAGGGTGGTCCCGATTTAATGGGCCAAAGTTCATAGATAGATTCCCGAAGCAAAAATATTGCGATTTAGCCGAACTTACCTTAGTCCAAAAGTTAATAGTTAAAGAGATACAGGGTGTTAAATGTAAACTATTATTTTAGTTTCTTTCCATTTATTTCTTAATAAATGCAAATATCTACACAAAATTTTGGGGTTTGAGGTTCTTTGGGTAGAGGAATTGAAATTTATTCACATTTTAGTTATAGCTCATAGAGGGCGCCAGCTGCCGTAGATTGAATGTGTAGAAATCGACATAACTTTTTTGTACTTTATGGTATCTCATCTTTGGTATCAAATCCTTAATTTCCAACTTTTTTTACACAAAAAAGGTAGACTTTATGAAAGTAGCTGTCTCTGTTTCCGAGATATTTGGCTTTGAAACTTCCAGTGTTAATAGTTGAAATAATTAAAATAATTTAGAAATGTCAAAACCAAGGGTTTATTTAGAATTAAAAATTGTAATGAACAGTAAAATAGTAACCATTAGTAGAAAATATGCCTTTTTGACAATAATTGTTCAAAATGTCCACCTCTAACTTCAATACATTTATCAACGCGTTTATTAAGAGATGTTTTATTTTAAAGTACACTGAAAGAAATGGGCTTATTAAACTGTTTATCTAGAATAATGTGTATAGCGCATATTAAAACTTTTATAACCAATATACAACTTTTATTAAAAAAAAGCAATCATCTCCATACTCATTATTCAATCGAGTTTAACTGGAAGGTGCTTAATACACCTTATGCATCTATGAAATAAAGGTTATAATGAATTACTTATACATTATTAGGTGTTATAGACTTTATGTTCCAATTGTATAGTAGGGAAGATTTGTTGTATAAAGATCAGTATCCGAATTTGTATATAACAATTGTATTAACAGAATTATTCGTTCTTATACTGAATATGTTTCCGTTTTTAACGTGTAAAACGCGTCTTATAATGGTTAAGTGATCGTCACCTCTCGGTGCATAAATCGGTTATGATCGTAAAATATCCGACAGTCCGCTATGCATCGACTTACGACTATTACACGTCTAGTTTCATGAAAATGGGCAGTATGTGCACATGTTTTGTGGGATACATGATCATATCGCGTTGTGTGAAATGGAAAATTATTATGTAAGTATCTAACTGTTTTATGGCTTGTAATTGTTTTGTTTTTTCAAATGTAAATCTTGTCTAAATCTTAATTATTATTATTTTGTAGGTCCTATTAGAAATCGCTGATGTTAAGTTTTACATAAGATGGAGGAATAGAAGGTTAATGGTGACAAAGAAGAGCATGGGTATAAAGTCAATCAACCAGAGGAAATAAAATTAGATGGAAAGAAGCTCAACCTTTCAGGGGATGCTTCATTCTTAAGGTGGAAGAGTTATAGTGCAAATTCTCATGTAATACAAGAAAATACGGGTGCGTCGTTGCTAAGAAAATAAACTGGACAGTTTTGGGAGCGATTTGTCATCATTTTTAATGCTTAAAAGTATGTTTTATGTATGTTTACATTAGAACCTTAGCTTGTAATTACAGTTATCCAATAAAATTTCTGAAAACTTAATGTCATATGTTTTTAACTCATACAGAGTATACAACAGTTTAATACATTTATTATTATAAAACTTATAACCAGTACTAGATGTTCTAATAACGATATGGAACACTTTAATAACAGTTATTGCTATTATTTCGTAAAGGGTATAAAAAACGTTGTATACTAGTTATACAATAATTTAATAAAGAATAAGGTTTATAGTCACTATACAACTGTGCTATACGCGTTTTATATCCAATATTCACCTGTTTAACTGTCACATATAGTATACAATGGTCTTATAATGGCATATAGAATACTAATAAAGAATAAAACGCATTTCTTTCAGTGTAGGTATGTTATTGTACATAATATTTAGCGGTCTATAGTGATAAATTCAGGTTGCCGAAACAAAAAGTCGCGTCCAACTCAATATTTCCTGGCGTAAATCAATATTTTATAAACTTTCATCCAAAGTTTCAATTTTTTTGAAAATTGTGAGATAATAGGTACTCAAAATAATCAATTGCTAGATGATTGGGATTTTCCTAGTGATTTTCTTTTAGTAATTACTTGTTTTATTAACTTTTAGTTGTGTTTGGACAAGACTGTCGATTTTTCGTATACAATTTCTAATAGACACAACACTTAGCACTCTACACGAATCCCTAAAATCGGCAAGACGCCGGGGTGAAGCGGTCCCGGCCCTGTAACAAGTCTTAGGGGCCGTGTACGTCAAGCTGAGCCAAGTTGAGTAAGACGTCAGGCGCAGATCTGAATGCGGTAATACAATCTCGAACATAATAGGGCCAATCCGGCTGCTGCCGTGTTATTAGGCGGCACAATATCGCTTTGTGCAGCCGTTCTCAGTGCTGCGATAACAAACATTGATTTTATCAACAATCTGACAGTTAATGCCCTTACTGTTCGGTATAGTCTCGCAACTTTCTTACTGATGCCGATGCTGGGGATAATGTAGCAGTTTAGGAGCCCGGGTTTCTCTTTAAGTCTAGATATTTTGAAGTACCATGTCAGGTAGTACATTTTTATTGACAGATTTTTAAGTTTTGTAGTGATATCGTTTAAGATTTGGTGAAAATGATGGTATTAAATTTAAAAACTGATTTTTACAAAAATATTCAAATTCACTTATCCAGGGTGTACATACTTTTTTATAATATGATAAATCATAGATCATTTGAGGCCAATAAATCTTAATTATCCAAGGTTTACGATATACGAGGTGTTGAAACATAAAAAAATATAGGTATACCGGGTGATTCAGTTTGATATTCGCGGCCTCGTATCTCTTTTATTTTAACAAATAGCTATAACAAACAATATATTTTTAAATCGTCGCTCAAACTCAATCAAGTAACATTATTAGCTCGTCTCCATGGTAACATTATGTCAAAATTGCTATAGTCGACTGTTTTTGTTCAAATGCCGCACTGTATATTTTTTTATCAATTCTGGAAGATATTTTCTGCGTTCAACTATGTAAGGAAGTCTATTGTTTCATTAGAAATATTGCTAGAAAAACAGCAAAGAAGATGCACCCTACTTTTCGTAGTTTTATTCTGAAAAATGATAGCCAGATGCGAAAACAAGTTACAATGTTTTTTAAAGTAACATATTTTATTTTTAATACGATAATAAGTTAACAATTTAAAACAATACTTATTTCAAATGTTCAAAATGACCTCTATTTGCTTCCAAACACAGAATAGCTCTGTTTATCACTCCCTCTACAAACATATTCTAGTGTTTCTTCATTTAATCTCCGACATTCTACTCTCATTCTGTTTTTAAGGTCGCCAATATCATTTAAAGGCGAAGAGTAAACTTCTTCTTTTAGGTAAGGCCAAAGAAAGAAATCTATAGGAATGAGATCCGGAGATCTATAGCAGGCCATTTAACATCTTTATCGAATGTTTTTCATCTCTTACCCTTCTAGATTTAAAAACTATTCTTTTCTTGCTGTCAAATTCCTGACTAACTTCCCGAAAATTTTATCTCATGGAAGTTGTCTCTGCGGAAAACGATGTTGGTATAAATGCCTGGCAACTTTAGCGTTCTTTCAGCACTCTCCATAAATTAAAATCATATTTAGTTTTTCTTGGTTAGGTACTATAAGTATTCATGTTATAGTAATAATAATTAGTTATATATAGAATAGGTAGGTACAAAATGTCAATTATTTTGAAAAACCATTATTTGGAAACGTCAAAATTCAGTTGTTTCCGCAGCTGGCTATCATTTTTCAGAATAAAGCTACTGAAAGTAGGGTTCATCTTTCTTGCTGTTTTTCTAGCAATATTTCTAATGAAACTATAGACTTCTTTATATAGCTGAATGCAGAAAAAATATCTTCCTGAATTGATAAAAAAATATATATCATAAAATCTTGTGTAGATTCTATTTATTATCCCTTGTTAATTATTTTCAACAAATCATTATCGGAGGGCATCTTTCCCTGTGCTTGGAAACGTGCTCAAGTTGTTCCTATTTTAAAGGGAGGTAATAAAAACAGTGTGTTATACTATCGTCCAATATCCATGCTTTCGGTACCGGGTAAAATTTTTGAAGCCATAGTAACAAGTGAAATATTCTTTAAAACAAAACATCTTATTAGTGAGCATCAGCATGGTTTTTTCGTTCAGTTGCGATAAACTTAATTTCATATGTGCAATCGACTATTGATAGTATGAGTAATAGGAAGCAGGTTGACGCAGTGTACACTGATTTTTCCAAATCCTTTGATAAAATTCATCATAACACACTCTTGGTAAAATTGGAAAACATCGGTGTACATGGCAACCTGCTCCGATGGGTAACATCTTACGTTCAATACAGGTCACAGTGTGTTAAAATTAACAATGTTACATCATCTTACATAAATATAACCTCTTGAGTACCCCAAGGGTCACACCTAGGACCGCTGCTTTTCTCGCTTTTCATATATGATATTGATCAATGTTTCATGTATTCTAATTATTCTTTATATGCAGATGATTTGAAAGTCTATAAAACAATTAATGATATAAATGACTGTATCAATTTTCAATCCGATTTGTGTAGATTTCAGAACTATTGAAAACTCAACAAATTGTACCTTAATATTTTAACATTTTCTAGACTAACAATAAATTCTGTTTCCTTATCATATTAACAATGCGTTACTGACCAAAGCCAAATCTGTCAAGGATTTAGGTGTTATGCTGGATTCAAAACTTGTATTTGATACACACATTGAAAATATTACTAGAAAAGCATATAGAAATACTAAATCGTTTACTAAACCGGCATCCGTTATATCTTTGTATAATTCTCTCGTTCGTAGTCACCTTGAATTTGCTGGTATTGTGTGGAACCCAAATTATGTTAAATATATAGAACGGATAGAAAAAGTTCAGATAAAATTTATTAACATGTTAAACTACAGGTTTAATAGGCATCTGCCTTATAGACCTTATGAAATCAATTGAAAACACTATAGAAATAGTAATATTGACTGTAATTATATTTTAAGTAGGCTTAATTTTAACATAAAGTTTCGTACAACAAGATCAACAAATTTATTTTATTTAAATGTAAATCCTAATAATTATAGTTGTAATTCACCTATTACTTTAATCCAGAAAAACTACAACGAGTATTTCAGTCACATAGATTTGTTTGATAAATCATTTAATCAAGTCAGGCGCTGTGCTATTGATGTTTTTTGTTAAAAATCTATTGTCTTTTTTATGTTTTTTAGATTATATCTTTTTTCTTTAGATATTAGTTTCTTTATCACATATGAACATTTTTTCTTTTACACATAAGTACATACGAGTATGTTTCTTCTCTTTTTCTATTTGTATGCAATGCACATAGTTATATGGTTAATGTAATCTTAAGTGGTATCCTATAATTGGAAGGAATTTCTATAGAAATTCTGTTGGATTCCCTTATTTGTAAATAAATAAATAAATAAATAAATAAATAAATATATATATATATACACTGAAAGAAATGGGTTTATTAAACTGTTTATCTAGAATAATGTGTATAGCGCATATTAAAACTTTTATAACCAATATACAACTTTTATTAAAAAAAAGCAATCATCTCCATACTCATTATTCAATGAGTTTAACTGGAAGGTGCTTAATACACCTTATGCATCTATGAAATAAAGGTTATAATGAATTACTTATACATTATTAGGTGTTATGGACTTTATGTTCCAAATGTATAGTAGGGAAGATTTGTTGTATACAGACCACTATCCGAATTTGTATATAACAATTGTATTAACAGAATTATTCGTTCTTATATTGATTATATTTCCGTTTTTAACGGTGCATAATCGGTTATGATCGTAAAATTTCCGACAGTCCGCCGTGCATCGACTATTACACGTCTAGTTAGATGAAAATAGACAGCATAGGCACATGATCATATCGCGTTGTGTGAAATGGAAAATTATGTAAGTATCTAACTGTTTTATGGCTTGTAATTGTTTTGTTTTTTCAAATGTAAATCTTGTCTGAATCTTAAAAAATATTATTTTGTATGCTCTTTTAGAAACCGCTGATGAAGTTTTACATAAGATGGAGGAATAGAAGGTTAACGGTGACAAAGAAGAGCATGGGTATAAAGTCAATCAACCAGGGGAAATAGAATTAGATGGAAAGAAGCTCAACCTTTCAGAAGATGCTTCATTCTTAAGGTGGAAGAGTTATAGTGCAAATTCTCATGTAATACAATTCATACGGGTGCATCGTTGCTAAAAAAATAAACTGGACAGTTTTGGGGGCGATTTGTCATCATTTCTGATACTTAAATGTATGTTTTATGTTTACATTAGAACCTTAGCTTGTAATTACAGTTATCCAATAAAATTTCTAAAACTTAATGTCATATGTTTTTAACTCATACAGAGTATACAACAGTTTAATATATTTATTATTATAAAACTTATAATAACCAGTACTAGATGTTCTAATAACGATATGGAACACTTTAATAACAGTTATTGCTATTATTTTGTAAAGCGCATTTATTTCAGTGCGCACTGAAAGAAATGCCTTTTATTCTTTATTAGAATTCTATATACCATTATAAGACCATTGTATACTATATGTGACAGTTAAACAGGTGAATATTGGATATAAAACGCGTATAGCACAGTTGTATAGTGACTATAAACCTTATTCTTTATTAAATTATTGTATAACTAGTATACAACGTTTTTTATACCCTTTACGAAATAATAGCAATAACTGTTATTAAAGTGTTCCATATCGTTATTAGAACATCTAGTACTGGTTATAAGTTTTATAATAATAAATGTATTAAACTGTTGTATACTCTGTATGAGTTAAAAACATATGACATTAAGTTTTCAGAAATTTTATTGGATAACTGTAATTACAAGCTAAGGTTCTAATGTAAACATACATAAAACATACTTTTAAGCATTAAAAATGATGACAAATCGCTCCCAAAACTGTCCAGTTTATTTTCTTAGCAACGACGCACCCGTATTTTCTTGTATTACATGAGAATTTGCACTATAACTCTTCCACCTTAAGAATGAAGCATCCCCTGAAAGGTTGAGCTTCTTTCCATCTAATTTTATTTCCTCTGGTTGATTGACTTTATACCCATGCTCTTCTTTGTCACCATTAACCTTCTATTCCTCCATCTTATGTAAAACTTAACATCAGCGATTTCTAATAGGACCTACAAAATAATAATAATTAAGATTTAGACAAGATTTACATTTGAAAAAACAAAACAATTACAAGCCATAAAACAGTTAGATACTTACATAATAATTTTCCATTTCACACAACGCGATATGATCATGTATCCCACAAAACATGTGCACATACTGCCCATTTTCATGAAACTAGACGTGTAATAGTCGTAAGTCGATGCATAGCGGACTGTCGGATATTTTACGATCATAACCGATTTATGCACCGAGAGGTGACGATCACTTAACCATTATAAGACGCGTTTTACACGTTAAAAACGGAAACATATTCAGTATAAGAACGAATAATTCTGTTAATACAATTGTTATATACAAATTCGGATACTGATCTTTATACAACAAATCTTCCCTACTATACAATTGGAACATAAAGTCTATAACACCTAATAATGTATAAGTAATTCATTATAACCTTATTTTCATAGATGCATAAGGTGTATTAAGCACCTTCCAGTTAAATTGATTGAATAATGAGTATGGAGATGATTGCTTTTTTTTAATAAAAGTTGTATATTGGTTACAAAAGTTTTAATATGCGCTATACACATTATTCTAGATAAACAGTTTAATAAACCCATTTCTTTCAGTGCGGCGATTTAAAAATATATAGGGTTTGTTATAGCTATTTGATAAAACAAAAGAGATACGAGGCCGCGAATATCAAACTGAATCACCTGGTATGGTGAATATGCACTTAAATTATTAAGTGCACTTTCACTCAGTGGATTCACTCCGTACCTTTATTGCTTTCAGTACACCGATTTTTTTACAGTGTTTGATAAACGTGATTCAGCTTAATGTGAATTTTTGGATATCTGTTAATCTCCTGCAAAATTATTTAAAAATACCGTCATCCCGCAACAATACAAGCAATATCGTAATTCAATTCCAGAATAAAATACTTATAATTTCATTCTGCGCCGTCAGCTCCTTTTTATAAAGTTATATATTTCGAACAACACGAGAAAATTGCATTTCGCTAACATGGGAGCTCGCTAAAAGTTCTTATTGGATTTAGTCAATTTAGGACAGCTTCAGTCCGCCATTAGCCCCGGCAAAGAATGACATCAAATTGTCAATTAATGCATCAGTTCAAAACCAATTTTGAGTTCGCTCGGGGCATCAACATGGCCGTTGTGATTCTGGATGGCTGCAAGGAACGGAACTCAAGAATACGGATAATCAAGAGTGCCAGGGCGACTAGGGGTGGATCCGCGGAACGTTCTCCCTTCTTATTCGCCCTGCATCGACCCTGTTCTCCGAGAGGGGTGCATATAAACATCGGTTTACGCTGTGTTTGCTTACGAGTTTGTGTGATAAATCAGAAAGACCTCTCCCGGCTTGCGATTGCAGACATTCGGCAGTAAACGAAACAAAATTTTATGAGTCTGTTAGTTGCTCAAAATATGGTGATTTGACGTAACTTACCTTTATACTAATATAATAAGAATAATTTAATAGAAAAAAAAAACAAACAACTTAAACGACAGAAATAATATACATTTTGCACTGATAAGTTATAGAAATTGTTCAAAATGATCACTATTCTCTCAGGCATAAATTTATTCTTCGTCGAAAATTGAAATGTACTCTATCCAATATAACTGCTGATTGTTTCTAATGAATGTGCATTTATCCCTAATGCGATTCCACAATTCTCATCGAGACGCAACTGGCGAGGAATACACAAATTCTTTTAACGTTCCTCAAAGAACGAAGTCACATTTGTTGAGGTCTGGTGGAGGACAAACTTGTGTGCAATTATTTCCTCTTCCAATCCATTTATTTGGATAGTGGTGGTACTTCATCAAGTAGATCCGGAAGAGTGTTTTAGAGAAATTCTTAATAAGTTTCGCCATTTAGGCGATTCGGTAAAATAACTGGACCAATTAAATACCGATCTTATTGATCGTCTTAGGCCCTGATTGCAATAGCTAGTTCTCCAGTGTTACTGAAAAACTTGCCTATTTCTCAAGACCGTCTTTCAACATTGGAAAATCTTTCTCTATGGGGGATTACACGATTTGGAAATCTCCGATAATCTTCAACATTTCTTCTGTAGTTTCCTTCACAAAAACCTAACACTAATAGTATGTCAACTTGTTCGCTAACTTCCCAGCCATTTTCAAAAGACTCAGGAAACAATTAGTAAAATTAAATTTTTCCTGTTCATTAAGTTCGACGTTGAAATTCATAGCCAACTTTTAAATTTTCGAAGATTTTAAATAACACAGCTGCAATACATATTATTAATTATTCCTGCATAGTCAAATTATTGAGCTCCAAATAACTAGAGCGGCTATATATTGCTTTCCCTTTCATTATATTTATTTTTTTTCATGAATAACAGTTTTATAAACCAATAGAATAATTCCAAAATAGAATAGCTACAGCCTTTTGTAATAATTGTAAAAAATTTCAAGCTAGCCCTTGTAAAGAATTGAACTGAAACACTGAAAACATTTTTTATTAATTTTACTTATAAAATAATGGGTATTTCATTACCCATCATTATTACATCATCCCCAGGATTCTATAAATAAATATTTTATTTCAAAGGTATTCAGCCGATTTAAATAAATTTTACAAATGTTTCTCTTAGGAATTCTATCAAAATGAAGTCAAACAATAGTCTTCGATATTAGATTCAAATATGCAAAAAATATCTAAATATCTAATTATTAAAAATTTAATACAAAATGTAGTTTACAATGTTATTTAGATAATTAAATAGGCTACATCCTGAAGAAACACATTAAAAAGAAAACGCTCAATTTAACTTGACTTCCAAAATTCATTTGAAATACACTGAATACGTGGGCTTCTCCTAGCTCGCCCTAAATCTGTAAATGTTTACAACGGTGGTCATGGTTACCGTCACGCAGCAGTGAAAGAGTGGAAGTAGATCATATTTACTATCCACTTTGGGCTCTGTTTCCTTTTTCTTATTAAACGTAACTTGTTTACGTGTGGTATAAAATTTTGTTACCTACGTATTGTTTCTTGTGTGTTTTTTAAAAGATAACAGCACTTGCAATGAAAAATTGAAAAATCAATGGTGCGAGCAATACTAAACTTTAACGGAAAAGTAATTGAAAAGTTACAATTTTCTTTCAAGAAAACATAAGTTTGATTATAATATGCTACATTTGTCTTGAATAATTCCTACATTAGTACTAAATTTTAAATATATTTTACATATGATTTAAGGAACTGGTAGTTTTGAAACAAATATGTTTGCAGTTTATAATGAACTGTAAGAAATATTGGAGCTAAAATAAAACGTAATAAATTTCAAAACTATAAAAAATTAAAAGAAAGACAATATAAATTCTAATAAAAATTACAGATTACAGCAAATATTTCACATAGTTTGACGAAAGTACATATATACATTTGAATAGACTAAAATAACATTTACGGCAAATAATTCCATTTAAAACTATCCGCTCATTTGATCCAAATACTTTTTTTTCAATGTAGTTAGTTCAACATACGAAGAAAAACTAAGCTTACTCGCACACAGCACATCTAGGCTTTTAGTTTCATGTATTCATATCAAAAGTTCGGAATTAATTTGGAAAATCACAAACAATGACTGGTTTTGTGGAAAAATGTAACAGTTTTGCACACGTTTAAGACTAAGGCAATTTAACGTATATCATTGATTTAGTTTATCCAATTCCTTTCTAGTCACTCGTCTTTGGAAAATATCTTCAAGTTATCAACGAAAAGTAACTAATGATGAGTAAAGATAGAGCTTAAATTATTAAGATGGACTGGGCCTAGATTAGAGCCTTGTAGTACTCCTGAAATGGCAGCACAAACTTTGTGTGAAACCGTGAATCTTGACGTGCTGTGAGCGATTTGATAATTGGCTTTCTAAAATCATATCCCAATTCTGATGACTTAGTGGGATATTTCTCCAATTTGGGCATTATTTAAGGACAGTGGAGTATATACAACAGAAGAACAGAAGAAAAATTAGTAATTAAAAATTAATTAAGGAAAAACGCACATTTGTTTCACACCAAGTGTTACGACCGAGCCCTCACAAAATTTATGATAATTTGAGGTAATTCCAAAGTCGTTACGGGCAACATGACTATCTGTATTAAAGTAATAGTGCTGCCTTTATAAATTTTTAAGTAACTCCGGCATTATGATCGACTGATACGATCCTTGATTGTACCTCCGGGGCTAAAAAGGCTTTTACGTGAAAACAAATGCTTTATTTGCTATAAATCAAAGATAACATCTACGAAACGAAATTACTACACACAAACCGGCATTATTCGGTCCGCGGTGTGCTATTAAGGGAAAATTGACTGAAAAACCAGGAGCTATAACAGGTGGTTATATAATTTCATTTACCTACTTTGTCAGCATGATAGATATTATAAATTGGACGCTTCGTTACTGCATTCTAATACACATATTCCGATTTCGTGTACATTTATAAGATAAACACCTGTATTTGTATTGCGTATAGGTAATCGATTTATCTTCCGTTATTAGATGGGTATTCTACCTGCATTTCGGTTAGAATTACTATGCAAACATAATCATGTATTTCCAAACAACGTAATGACTAAAAGATCGATTCATTTTATTTGGCTTTAAGGATAATATACGGCAACATTATGGCTCTAATGGATGTTTAAACTGCCGGGCTAATTATTGTCTAGTTACATTCTATTGTAACAATCAATGTGTAGTTTGTTTTGATAGATGTGTGTGGGCATAAATGATATATTAATAATAAATAAGGTAGCCTACATCCAATATGGGATAATTAGCCTGGATAGGTACATAGACAAGACCTAATAAGTGCTGATTAATGAATTCACGTTTAATAATGGCTGGTAACATATTATTTTTTTTAATTTTGCCAACTAAATTCCATGACATGATAAACGACTTAAAAACGTCTCTATTTAATTTAATTACACTCCTCTTGTACAGCTTAAATAAATTCATCTTGTCCTCAAGTTTAATTTGTCTCATTTAACATAAAATCATTAAATAATAATTATATTTACCAGGCCTAACTAAAATTTTTGCAAAAAAGAATAATCATTTATCTCCTCAAACAATTTTATTAAATTGATGGTAAATTTCGTTTCGTTCCGTTTCAAAAGGTCTCCAAAATGCCATTGCAATAATATTAGTAAACACAATATCCCTCTTACTTCTCCCTTTCGCAATTGTAACATGAATGATTAATAGAAGGTGCCTATAATAAATTAAAATTACTTGAATCACAACAAATTCCGCATTGCTCCACTGCACTGTTAGGCAATTTGTCAACCACGTATCAACAACTGAGATTTATTACCCAGTGCGGCTGTGTTATACGCCGTTCGGCCGCGCGCTCATTCTTCTACTGGGCGTATACATTTCTACCAGGTTTAGTTCTACCGGACATGTATATGGGTATGGATAAATAATTATGGGCACAAGTATTTCAAATATTTCAATGCCGAGCGTCAGCGACCGGACTTGGTACATGCTGCTCACCTCTTGGGTCTTCAACTGAGATCGGAAAGACTATACTTACAATGATATTAAGGTCTGTTATATGCGGACTCTCTTCTTGATCTGCCCAATTCGCAGACAAAATTAGTCTGGCCTAGCTGTAACCCTTGACCAGATGTCAGATACCAGATGTCTGCGAAAGGTTAGGAATTCTGGTTACACTCTAAATAAATCGGTCTGAGTGAAAGCTGAGTGGGTTCATTGAGTGAAATTATTGAGTACATTTTCAGCACCATCATCACTTCATTTTTTTAATGGTCCTGGAAATTTTATTACATTTTTTGCAAGCTTCATGACCTCCAATACTGTACTGCCTCAATCCAAACCAGATTCAGACGTTTTGTCTAGAAAAATTCATCTTCAATGTATTCGTCCTAATTTTTCTAAATTTTTTATTTAGATTTCTATGTTTATTGAAATATTATATGTCACATTACAATTATTATTATATCTCACATTACAATAAAATTTTATTAGAGTTTTAATCCCGTGCCCATGGCTATTTCTAGGTTTCTCGAGTTCTCAAAATTTAATTTCACAGGGTCTAACGACACTTAGAGTGTACGATAACTCAATAAACAGGAATTTAAATAATAAATTTAGATAAATTTGGAAGGAATACATTGAAGATGAACTTTTCGAGACAAAACGTTTCAATGTGGTTCAGGCTGAGGCAGTACAGTATTGAGGGTCATAGCGTCTTGCAAAAATTTATGGAAAAACGAACCGTTACATATAAAAATTGACTATGACATTCGATAGAGGGCAAAGTCGCCACGAGACAGTGTTCTTTTTTTTTAAATACCACCTCAAACAAGGCTGAAATGAAACAAAAACGGATTTTCGAAATTTCAATTTTTTTCAAATATTTCTAACTCATGTTAGCCTTGATTTTTTAGAAGCATAATGTTGGTCCCCTGATTACGCAACTTTGCCCCCATTTAGGCTAGTTGGTATTAATTTCTCTATATTTGACCTTGAACTGAACTTAAACAAGATCTGATCTAGTCAAACGAACACCGGATTTGGATTGGGCGACTCCAAAAACGTATAGATACGTAGGTTTAGTTTGTTTACAATTGATTTTCTACATTTGACCTTGAACTGACCTTAAACCAGAGCTAATCGCGTCAAACGGACACCGGATTCGGAATCGGTGACCCCAAAAACGTATAGATACATAGGTATAGTTTGCTGACAATTGATTTTCTACATTTGACCTTGAACTAACCTTAAACCAGAGCTAATCTCGTCAAACCGACATCGGATTCGGATTCGGCAATCCTAAAAACGTGTAGATACATGACAATTGATTTTCTACATTTGACCTTGGACTGACCTTAAACCAGACCTTATCGCGTCAAATGGACACCGGATTCGGATTCAGCGGCCCCAAAAAAGGTTTAGTTTGTTGACAATTGATTTTCTATATTTGACCTTGAGCTGACCTTAAACCAGCGCTAATCGTGTCAAACGGACACAGGATTCGAATTCAGCGACCCCATAACCATATGGATACCATGGTCTTTTCTTTCGGACCTGCCACTTTTTTTTTGTGGGGCTGTGTAATTATTACAAAGATATGTAAGTTATTTAACTCTTCTGACTGAGCCAGTTATTGAATCCTACTGACTGCGCCAGTTATTGGTTCGTTGTCTACAGGGAAGCTGCGTCTAGTTGACCAACCCCTAGCAGTTCTGATCCGATGAATTTCAACAGCACTTAACCGTAGATAACTTTAAATTATAACAAGTTTACAACAGCGTGAAGTCAGAATCTATATTCTTCCTCCTGAGCGGCTGGCAGAGTTGGGTAATTACTTGTAATTTACAAATAGTTACAATTACAAATTACTTTTTTTAAAAAAAGGAATTAATTACAATTACAAAGTATATTCTTTAAAAAAGGAATTATATTAATTTAATTACAGTTACATGGAAAATGGATTTAGCAATTACTTTTCTAATTTCTTTTCTAATTAGTTTAATGATAAAGTAAATTATAGTGACCAAACAGAGAAAAAGGAGAAAGTTAAGTTAAACATTTTAATTAAAAGTGTTGTGTAATATTGCGTTTTATTATTTATTAGAATTGATACTAAAATGAAAAGATTATTCTTATTCAATTAATGATATAGAATTTTTATATTTTTATTCCTAATCTAATAATTTAAACTAGTCAGTTCATACTATAATTTTATATTATTGGCCAGGTAATTAATTCAACCCGATGCTTTTTTTGGTTGTTAGTACATATGCAAAATATAGAATACAGTAGTATTGGGTAGACTGGAAAGCAATAATAATTATTAAAAAAATTACGAATCGAACAGGTACGAGTGAAAGGCTGAGTAACCGAACCAGAAGTTTTCTCACCTCAAAATAAGAGCAGTAACTCATAGATACATAATATATATTTTTATAAAACTTGATGCTATAGGCAACATATTTTTCCTTCGTATATTTTCTAAATTAATAATAATTATAATAAAATAAAATGTACTCTGTTAATTCTGAGGTTAATTCACCAAATCACTTTTTATTGTTCACGCGGCACAAGGCTTTCCTCAAATGAAATAATAGAAGTCTGCAAATCTGTACGCAATTACGCAATACGCATGATCTTAAAAGTAATTATAATTATTAGAAAAAGTAATTGTAATTGGAAAAAGTATTTGTACTTATAGAAGTAATTTGTAATTCGATAGTTCAAATAATATAATTACAAATTACAATTCCTATAACAATTTTACTGCAATTACAATTCCAAATTACTTTAATAAAAATAAGTACTTAAATACAATTACAATTACAGGAAAAAAAAGGGAATTGTAATTGCTAATTACTTTTTCACCAGGAATTACCCAGCTCTGGCGGCTGGTTGGGTATTTATACGATTTATTATCAGCTAGCAACTCAGCAGGCGATTTTCTATTGTCAGCAAAATAATAAGAGACACTTATAAATAAATAGTAGTTATAAAATAACATATTTATAGTGTGAAAATATATATACAGGGTGTTGGGTAACATGTATGTGACATATTATAATTGTTAAATAATGTAATTACTCAATGACATATCCCGTATTCTTGCTATCCTATTATCACCCATGACAAAGACTAAATAACGTAAGAAACCGCTACTACAAAGAGAAGTTTTTATTTCCGCATTTTACTTGGGATTATTTAATCGGATTCTCGTTTAAAAATATAAATATTAACAGAAAAAATATTATATGTATTGTATATAAACATCAAACTTTTAGAAAAAATTATATTTGGAAACGACAGTTATGGTTAAAGTGCACAACTAAATTTTTGATGGAATTGGATGACTGAGCAGAATTCATATAAATGAATGGAAATATTAGTTAAAAAATATTTACTTTATTTCTGTAAATTATCATAATCCTGAGCGCAAATGCGGCCTGCTTAATAATAATATGCCGCCTCCTCTCCTGCACAAGTCTCCGACTTCTGAGCTAATTCTCGTAGTTAGAATGAGGAGTAGAGATATTATTATTATATTGTATTATTAATATTGCACCAATTACGTAATTTCCACTTACTAAAAATTTACAAGAAATGATATTTTTTCACAGTAAATTAAAAGAAGAATTTACAGAGTATGGAAATTATTGTTTCATTTGTTGTAATACACAAAACGTAATAATAAAATGTATAATTAAGAAATATATTCGTACTTATTAATTGAATTAACATTTCTGACAGTCCCAAACCAGTCTCTGACTGATGTTGGAACAAACCTCTATAACTTAAACATGAACTGTCTCGATTATTATTCTAGTCCAATACATGCTCTACAAAGACGTATTTCTTTACAGGTATGGTTCCAGAATCGTCGAGCCAAATGGAGAAGACAGGAAAAAATGGAAGCGGCTCGCCTAGGCCTAAGCGAATACCACGCCGCCACACTCTCCAGAGCTGGAGCCTCCAGCCTAGCTCTACCCATGGACCCCTGGCTGTCCCCCCCACTCTTGTCGGCACTTCCCGGTTTCCTGAGCCATCCCCAAACTGGCTACCCCAGCTATTTAACTTCCCCGGTAGCGACGGAACCTGGGAGGCCCCCAATGGCACACTCACACTCCCCCAACACCACTCCCCCAGATCTCAGGACTACCTCCATAGCTGCGCTCCGCCTGAAGGCAAAGGAGCACGTGGAGAACATTACGAAAGGACTGCAGATGGTTTAAGTGTTAACGATCCCGCCGACAATCAAGTGTATATAAAGTTTTGTGGTAGATTCTGTTTTTTGTACATACCTTTGTATATTATCCTGTATTTATATCATATTTTATTGTTGTTGGACCCTTGTGATGAGTGTCTCTGTTTATATAGTAACCTCGTGCGGTTCCGTCTGAATTTCTCTGGTTGGTGACTTAACCTTTACTACTCAAGTTCAGCACAGCAACATACCTTCAAGTGCAACTTAAATTAAAATTAAATTGTTCAGAAATTCATTTTGTTGAAATTGGAGTAGGAAACAAATTTAAAATTGTCAATAATTTCTGCTCTATATCCTAAGGCTTCATTATTGAAAGCACTTCGGATGATTGTTTCTTCTACTGCTCCAACAAATTCTTTAGCAAAAACTTAACGTATTGTATTTTGAGATTTGAAACATACGAAAAAAATTCTGAACAAACGATGGTAATCCGCGATACAAAAGTGTAGTAAAGTTAAGACACCTTCCCAAGCAAGCTTAGAGTGTATGTTCCAATTTTTTTTGAGGTATTAGTATAAACCCAATACCAACTCGGTTATTATGTATATTATAATTAGTGAAATGTGGCATTAGTGCAGTAACGATTATTTAAATTATTTGATGTAAATAATAATTAGTGATAGTGTCAAATAAATTTTATTTAAATTATTTTTCTTTATATGATACCTAGGGAGAAAAATTGATATTTTTCACAACCGGTAGATTATTCTGAATCCTAGTGCTTTCATGAAAAATACCAATATTGAAATATTTGAATTTAAAGGAACAGCTGCTGCTTACAATATTGATCTCTGAAAAAGCAATTGAACTTTCCACAAAAATCAAAGCACTACTAAAAATAGGCCAGATTCAAAATTGATTTTCTCTTTTGTGACACTAAAAAGTTTTTAATACAATTTCAGTTTTCAGCAATTTCACGAGAAGTTTATTTTCCCCAAATTTTTTCTTGAGTCAAACTGTAGTTCCATCTTTTCGGAACAATTTGTTTTTTGATTCACATCATTAGCTTCACTAGCTCCACTTCACTTAGCACATAACTATTCGCATATAAATTGAGATTTGTGGTTAATTTAAAACTTATTCTTCGCTCTATTATAAAAAATTAAAGACTTGCGTATAACGGCAATAACGATAAAAAAAATCAGTGACAACAATTGCAATAAACAGCACATCAATTGAATTACGTATCTCCATTAATAAACAGGAATAATGATGTGAATCAAAAACCGACCTGTTCAGAAAATATGGAGCTGTATTTTGACTCAAGCAAACTTTTGATATTTTAGCTGCTGCATTCTACAGATTGTTTCCAATTTTGGGGAAAACAACTTATTTTCTCTTGTAACTACTCTAAAATCTGAAATGAAAGGCATACAAAAAAAATAGTCTGTTTCAGATATGAAATCGTTGCCACTCTAAGAATTTGGACCCGCAGAAATCCAGTCTGCCATGAGAAATTCTCAATCACCCGTCAGTTTATGCAAGACACAACCTTTAAAACCTAAAAACGACCAAAACTCTGCTCTCAATAGCTCTGGAAACTAATCCACCATCACATATTTTGGATATTCAAAGATTCATTCAATACAACCCTTCAATTTCGTGTGAATACCAAAAAACAACCCTTAAAACCTAAAAATCAGCTATAATATAATTCTATATTCATCGGATTCAAATCACAAACTCAAACCGCAATAGCTGGCAAATGAGTCAGAGAGATAACTTATTTAATAGACCTTCAACTTAATTTGCTCACAGACACCCACACAGTACAATCAACTCATCCAGTACTATAAGACATACAGGGTGTTTGGTAAGTCGATGCATTCCTTGCAAGAGCTTATAGTACAAGTGATTTGTGATATATTTCCTTAATATACCATATTCTGATCTACAGGGTGATAAAGTTTTAATAAAAAAATGCAAATTTATAAATATTGCGGAAACCGTTCAGAATATTTTAATGAAATTTTACAAGCTGTGACAATTATCAACAATACATGTTTTACGATAAAAATATTGTTTTTAGTTTCACCAGTGGCGTGCGCACAGGCATATCTTTGGATATTTTTAAAGAAAAAAATAAAAATTATTTTTCAATTCCTTGTTCAATTTGGAAGAGAAAAGGTATCTCGACTGTTTTACTTACTTTTTTTAACTCGAAAACGCACCGTTTTCGAGTAAAAAAAATAAAATCAATGTATTGCATGGCATAATCCGGTTTCAATAATTTGAAAAATAGCAGAAATTGTGCACTCTGCTTTTTTTTTGTACCAATATTATTACAAAAAAATATTACTTCTCGCAGTTAACAATATCAGTCTAAAAAAAATTTTATCAGTTTTTAAATTCTCTATTCACTTTCTAATCGAAATTAGCAAGTTGGCTGTGTACTCGTTTTTGTTATTGTTTGACAAAATTAATAATAGCTGTTACTTTGAGTGTCTGAGTGTGAAGCAGTTAAATGCATAATTTCTGCTATTTTCCAAATTATTGAAACCGAATTACGCCATGCAATAAATCGATTTTATTTTTTTTACTCGAAAACGGTGTGTCATAAGAAAAACAGTCAAGATACCTTTTCTCCACCAAATTGAACAAGGAATTCAAAAATAATTTTTATTTTTTTCTTTAACAATATCTAGAGACCTGCCTGTGCACACGTCACTGGTGAAACTGAAAACAATATTTTTATCGTAAAACATGTATTGTTGTTAACCATCAAAGCCTGTAAAATTTCATTAAAATATTGTGGGCGGTTTCCGCAATTGTAATATTTATAAATTTGCATTTTTTTATTAAAAACTTTAACACCTTGTAGATCGGAAACTAAACGTTTTCAGAGTATGGTATATTAAGGAAATGTACCACAAATCATTTGTACTATAACCTCCTGCAAGAAATGCATTGACTTACCAAACACCCTGTATATAAAAAATAAAATCATTCCTGTATCTCTGCTATTTTGAATACCAGAAACCACTTAGTTCAAGAAACCTCGAAATTTGCTACAACTAACCATCTAATGGGTTTCACTTTGAATGAGGAATGTGTCTGCAGTCATGGTATACCTGATATCTCTGAAGGCAGCTTTAAATGAGTCGAGAAAATCACTCCCATTATGAGCTGCACCTAAAAGCTGTAGTACTTAAAACAATACATTGGTTTTTCTCATTTTTCCTTTCATATGTACCTCTTTTTTTAACATCCAACAGTAATAACTGCTGACAGAGCCTTTTCAGGGCCACATCCAAGGAGAAACCCACGAAATATAACTGTGTTAAATTAATGCAGATTTTGAAGCTTTGGGAAGAATTTAAGGTTAAATTTGTGACTTCAATCCGTTTTAGGGATTGTTTTCTGGTACGTCGACTCTGAATCAAGAATTTTCTCTACTTTTTTAATTTTGAAAGTGTTTTTTGGCAATAAATAAAAAATTGGAAGGTGGTGAAGTATTTCCCATCGCAATTTCAGTTTCTGGGGGACCAAATACATAGAGCGGTAAGGATATCAGTCTCGGAACAGATCAATACGGACCATTTTTCATGGAAGAACAAAACGTGTAAATATTAGAAAGAGACTAGCTAGTACTTATCCATGATAACCATTACAGGCATTGTTTCCTTTAGAGCTGTGAATTTTTGTAAATAAAGCGAGCACAATAAAACAATACAAATCCAACTTGGTTTCCTTTACTCCCGCCAGAGTTTTCTTTATATGTGTTAATTAAAATTAGGGACTCGCTGCCAAGGCCCAGAATTAAAGCAAAGCCGGTTATTAAGTTGTGTCGCAAACGTATAAAGAAGGGAGGAGGACGGGAGGAATGCGTTCGTCTCGCTCTCATTTAATAAGTGTGGCCAATAGCTCAGTTTAGTTAATACAGTTGAGATCAAAGGGCACTTCAGTTTTAATTCCACTTTATCTAGAGGGCGTAGAGAGCCCGACTAAAGCAATAAAATGCTAATACCTGTTTGTCGTTGCTAATCAACCATTTACGGCGGCACGAGCGCTGGTGTATCTGCCGCGAATGGAGAAGAATTCCAGCCAAATTTCTGCTTGGAATGGTAATTGAATTTAATTTGGTCGAATATATGGCCTGAGATGTGCAGTCGTCCCTAGAAGTGACTTCGACGTCTACTTCAATATTGCACACATCCATTTTGATGTGTCTGGAGTCATTTAATATGAGAATTAATCAATAGTGATTTCAGTTTTTGTGAATTGAAAATGAACTAAATGAACTAGTACTTATTAGTATACAATATTCAACATAAATAGTTCAGATTCTCTAGAAATAATGTTTAGTCTTTTGTTGATAAAAACATCGTTTTAAATTTAAGACAACTTTAAATGTTAAAAGAAAATTATTAAAAGAAAGACACTGCAGTAACGATGTAAACAAAAAAAAAGACTGAATGACATATGATATAAAGATATTAGAAAAATCTATTAAAATTAAAAATATAAGAATTTATAATAAAATCCCGACGCCAAACCCTACATGGTAATATTTATACAGGGTGTTTCTTAAGTAAGTAAGTAAGTAAGTAAGTAAAATCTTTATTAGTTTACTTTGATAAGAATTACAAAATACCCTTAGGGTGTAGAACTCGTCAATTATATGTAGCAAATAATAGTAAACAGTTTAATATTTAAATATAAGTAATATTAAATATAAAACAAGATAACTAGATAAATAAAATAACACAATTAATAATAATAATCATTATAATAATCATACCTCTCTCTACTCCTCATTCTAACACAATAATTAGCCCAGGAGACTTGTGCGGAAGAGGAGGCGGCATATTATTATTAAGCAAGCCGCATTTGCGCCCAGGAACGACTTATGTCGGTAGGCCCTAACCACCATTCAGTGCAGGAATGAGGGAAACCTGGAAAACCTCATTAATTAGGGGGTGGTCAAATGCCAACCGGTGTCAATCTCTCACATTGACCCACGCCAACATTCTTCCACCCTACCATATCTGCACAGAGGGTGCCAATCCTCTGTACAAGCATAGCTAATCTACGGTCTACCGGCCGCGGGATTCGAACCGGGCAGTATTAGCACACATCGATTTAAGTACTAACGCCTTAAGGTGGCCATATTCCTGGCCGAGAAATAGTGAAATTTCTGGCGTTTTTAGGTACTGAAATCTTTAAAAGTAAAACGTGTAGAACAAAAGTAAGCACAAAAATAAAATCCTTGATGTTTTGTTTATTCATTGTTACCATTTAAATTTACTCAAATAAAATAATAACTAAGAAAAAAGCGTTTGTAAAACATGCGTTTGCTGTTACCCTAACCCCACATTTTATTGGGGGGTTAGGTTAATTATTTTGACGTACTTATAAATAAAAGTAAACAATTTTAAATGTAGGACTAAGCAAGTAAATGTTATAAGAATATTTACATGTGGAATTATATATAAAAAAGAAAGTATTTTCGTAGATTTCAGTACCTAAAACCTTGATGGTTTGATCGTTTTTTGCACCTGTATATTCGTTTTACTGCGGCGTCTTTGAAAATACTCAGGTGGCATGACATAACATTCCTATTATTTGTTAAGCTTTAGATTATTCAGTTTTTAAATGTTTGAAATTATTTGTCTTTGAGGAAAACACTATTTAAAGAATATGGGGCCCTTAAACCGTGCGGCTATCGAGTGATACATACATAATAGTATAATGACAATAAATCAATATATATTTTCAAAAAATTCCTTTAAAGTATAATATGCTTTCTCTAATAGAATTTTATTTAATTTTACCCTAATATCTTTGCACGATAAATTTCTTATACCTAGAGGTAATTTATTATAAATTTTAAGCAATGAATATGGGACATTCCTTTGAATATAACTATATTTTACTATATTTTCAGTCATTAATGCATTTTTGTTTCTAATATCATATAAGCGAGAAGTAAAATATACTAATAAGTTTATATTTTGCTTAACAAATATAATTACTTCATATATGTATAAGCTCACTAAAGTAAGTATTCTTTTTTCAATAAAAATTTGTTTACAGCTATCTGTCTATTTCATGTTTAGAATATTTCTAATACATCTCTTTTGTAGTACAAATATATCGATAGCATCACTAGAGTTTCCCCAGAAGACAATTCCATATTTTATTTGAACATATGCATGGTATGCTATAAATGCTGTACGAATAAATATTTTAAGCTATTACTTTTAAAGCATAAGAGTATTTAGCGATCTTTTGACCAACATGTTAGTAGGTTATTATAGCCGGTGCTGAGACTCCCCCCTCCACTTTCGACCTTGGGATGACCTTGAGATGACCTTGGATGACGTCATCCGTGACCTGCATGACATTGATAGAGGTCACGGTGACCTTCATTTGACCTCTGCATATGGGAGGAGGCATTCGACATTGAATGACTTTGAAGTGACGTCATAACAGTTGGTGACCTTCATTTGACCTCTGTATATGGGAGGAGGCATTCGACAATGAATGACTTTGAAGTGACGTCATTTAGTAAACAAGGAATGCTCCGCCCACACTCTCATACCCGATATTTAAAAG